>NW_026607784.1:0-116218 GCF_029499605.1 Hyla sarda
AGACTGTTGTATATTTATACAATGTGCACAATTACTGTAGTATATGTACACAATGTGCACTATTATTGTAGTATATTTACACAATGTGCACTATTACTGTAGTATATTTATTAAATGTGCACAATTAGTATAACATATTTTTACAATGTGCATAGACTGTTGTATATTTATAAAATGTGCACTATTACTGTAGTATATTTATACAAGGTGCACTATTGCAGTAATATATTTACACAATGTGCACAGACTGTTGTATAATTATACAATGTGCACAATTACTGTTTTATATTTACACAATGGGCATTTACTGTAGTATATTTTTAAAATGTGCACAGTTATTGTAGTATATTTATACAATGTGCACAATTAGTGAAAAATATTTTACAATGTGCACAATTACTGTATTATATTTACACAATGTGCACTATTACTGTAGTATATTTATATAATGTGCACTATTACTGTAGTATATTTGTACAATGTGCACAATTTCTGTACTATATTTGCACAATGTGCACAGTTGCTGTAGTATATTTACAGGAAGTGCACTATTACTGTACTATATTTACACAATGTGCAGTTACTGTAGTATATTTACACAATGTGCACAATTAATGTAGTATATTTATACAATGTGCACAATTAGTGTACATATTTTTACAATGTGCACAATTACTGTAGTACATTTAAACAATGTGCACTATTACTGTAGTATATTTTTACAATGTGCACAATTAGTGAAAATTATTTTTACAATGTGTACAGACTGTTGTATATTTATACAATGTGCACAATTACTGTAGTATATTTACACAATGTGCACTATTCCTGTATTATATTTTTACAATGTGCACAGACTGTTGTATATTTATACAATGTGCACAATTAGTGTAATATATTTTAACAATGTGCACAGACTTTTGTATATTTATACAATGTGCACAATTAATATTGTATATTTACACAATGTGCACTATTACTGTAGTATATTTTTACAATGTGCGCAGTTAATGTAGTATATTTATACAATATGCACAGACTGTTGTATATTTATACAATGTGCACTATTACTGTAGTATATTTACACAATGTGCACTATTACTGTAGTATATTTATTAAATGTGCACAATTAGTATAACATATTTTTATAATATGCATAGACTGTTGTATATTTATAAAATGTGCACTATTACTGTAGTATATTTATATAATGTGCACTATTACTGTAGTATATTTGTACAATGTGCACAATTACTGTATTATATTTGCACAATGTGCACAGTTGCTGTAGTATATTTACAGGATGTGCACTATTACTGTACTATATTTACACAATGTGCAGTTACTGTAGTATATTTACACAATGTGCACAATTAATGTAGTATATTTACACAATGTGCCCAATTAATGTAGTATATTTATACAATGTGCACTATTAGTATACATATTTTTACAATGTGCACAATTACTATTGTATATTTAAACAATGTGCACTATTACTGTAGTATATTTTTACAGTGTGCACAATTAGTGAAAAATATTTTTACAATGTGCACAGACTTTTGTATATTTATACAATGTGCACAATTACTGTGGTATATTTAAACAATGTGCACTATTACTGTAGTATATTTTTACAATGTGAGCAGTTACTGTAGTATATTTATATAATATGCACAATTAGTGAAAAATATTTTGACAATGTGCATAGACTGTTGTATATTTATACAATGTGCACAATTACTGTAGTATATGTACACAATGTGCACTATTATTGTAGTATATTTACACAATGTGCACTATTACTGTAGTATATTTATTAAATGTGCACAATTAGTATAACATATTTTTACAATGTGCATAGACTGTTGTATATTTATAAAATGTGCACTATTACTGTAGTATATTTATACAAGGTGCACTATTGCAGTAATATATTTACACAATGTGCACAGACTGTTGTATAATTATACAATGTGCACAATTACTGTTTTATATTTACACAATGGGCATTTACTGTAGTATATTTTTAAAATGTGCACAGTTATTGTAGTATATTTATACAATGTGCACAATTAGTGAAAAATATTTTACAATGTGCACAATTACTGTATTATATTTACACAATGTGCACTATTACTGTAGTATATTTATATAATGTGCACTATTACTGTAGTATATTTGTACAATGTGCACAATTTCTGTACTATATTTGCACAATGTGCACAGTTGCTGTAGTATATTTACAGGAAGTGCACTATTACTGTACTATATTTACACAATGTGCAGTTACTGTAGTATATTTACACAATGTGCACAATTAATGTAGTATATTTATACAATGTGCACAATTAGTGTACATATTTTTACAATGTGCACAATTACTGTAGTACATTTAAACAATGTGCACTATTACTGTAGTATATTTTTACAATGTGCACAATTAGTGAAAATTATTTTTACAATGTGTACAGACTGTTGTATATTTATACAATGTGCACAATTACTGTAGTATATTTACACAATGTGCACTATTCCTGTATTATATTTTTACAATGTGCACAGACTGTTGTATATTTATACAATGTGCACAATTAGTGTAATATATTTTAACAATGTGCACAGACTTTTGTATATTTATACAATGTGCACAATTAATATTGTATATTTACACAATGTGCACTATTACTGTAGTATATTTTTACAATGTGCGCAGTTAATGTAGTATATTTATACAATATGCACAGACTGTTGTATATTTATACAATGTGCACTATTACTGTAGTATATTTACACAATGTGCACTATTACTGTAGTATATTTATTAAATGTGCACAATTAGTATAACATATTTTTATAATGTGCATAGACTGTTGTATATTTATAAAATGTGCACTATTACTGTAGTATATTTATATAATGTGCACTATTACTGTAGTATATTTGTACAATGTGCACAATTACTGTATTATATTTGCACAATGTGCACAGTTGCTGTAGTATATTTACAGGATGTGCACTATTACTGTACTATATTTACACAATGTGCAGTTACTGTAGTATATTTACACAATGTGCACAATTAATGTAGTATATTTACACAATGTGCCCAATTAATGTAGTATATTTATACAATGTGCACTATTAGTATACATATTTTTACAATGTGCACAATTACTATTGTATATTTAAACAATGTGCACTATTACTGTAGTATATTTTTACAGTGTGCACAATTAGTGAAAAATATTTTTACAATGTGCACAGACTTTTGTATATTTATACAATGTGCACAATTACTGTGGTATATTTAAACAATGTGCACTATTACTGTAGTATATTTTTACAATGTGAGCAGTTACTGTAGTATATTTATATAATATGCACAATTAGTGAAAAATATTTTGACAATGTGCATAGACTGTTGTATATTTATACAATGTGCACAATTACTGTAGTATATGTACACAATGTGCACTATTATTGTAGTATATTTACACAATGTGCACTATTACTGCAGTATATTTATTAAATGTGCACAATTAGTATAACATATTTTTACAATGTGCATAGACTGTTGTATATTTATAAAATGTGCACTATTACTGTAGTATATTTATACAAGGTGCACTATTGCAGTAATATATTTACACAATGTGCACAGACTGTTGTATAATTATACAATGTGCACAATTACTGTTTTATATTTACACAATGGGCATTTACTGTAGTATATTTTTAAAATGTGCACAGTTATTGTAGTATATTTATACAATGTGCACAATTAGTGAAAAATATTTTACAATGTGCACAATTACTGTATTATATTTACACAATGTGCACTATTACTGTAGTATATTTATATAATGTGCACTATTACTGTAGTATATTTGTACAATGTGCACAATTTCTGTACTATATTTGCACAATGTGCACAGTTGCTGTAGTATATTTACAGGAAGTGCACTATTACTGTACTATATTTACACAATGTGCAGTTACTGTAGTATATTTACACAATGTGCACAATTAATGTAGTATATTTATACAATGTGCACAATTAGTGTACATATTTTTACAATGTGCACAATTACTGTAGTACATTTAAACAATGTGCACTATTACTGTAGTATATTTTTACAATGTGCACAATTAGTGAAAATTATTTTTACAATGTGTACAGACTGTTGTATATTTATACAATGTGCACAATTACTGTAGTATATTTACACAATGTGCACTATTCCTGTATTATATTTTTACAATGTGCACAGACTGTTGTATATTTATACAATGTGCACAATTAGTGTAATATATTTTAACAATGTGCACAGACTTTTGTATATTTATACAATGTGCACAATTAATATTGTATATTTACACAATGTGCACTATTACTGTAGTATATTTTTACAATGTGCGCAGTTAATGTAGTATATTTATACAATATGCACAGACTGTTGTATATTTATACAATGTGCACTATTACTGTAGTATATTTACACAATGTGCACTATTACTGTAGTATATTTATTAAATGTGCACAATTAGTATAACATATTTTTATAATGTGCATAGACTGTTGTATATTTATAAAATGTGCACTATTACTGTAGTATATTTATATAATGTGCACTATTACTGTAGTATATTTGTACAATGTGCACAATTACTGTATTATATTTGCACAATGTGCACAGTTGCTGTAGTATATTTACAGGATGTGCACTATTACTGTACTATATTTACACAATGTGCAGTTACTGTAGTATATTTACACAATGTGCACAATTAATGTAGTATATTTACACAATGTGCCCAATTAATGTAGTATATTTATACAATGTGCACTATTAGTATACATATTTTTACAATGTGCACAATTACTATTGTATATTTAAACAATGTGCACTATTACTGTAGTATATTTTTACAGTGTGCACAATTAGTGAAAAATATTTTTACAATGTGCACAGACTTTTGTATATTTATACAATGTGCACAATTACTGTAGTATATTTAAACAATGTGCACTATTACTGTAGTATATTTTTACAGTGTGCACAATTAGTGAAAAATATTTTTACAATGTGCACAGACTGTTGTATATTTATACAATGTGCACAATTACTGTAGTATATTTAAACAATGTGCACTATTACTGTAGTATATTTTTACAATGTGAGCAGTTACTGTAGTATATTTATATAATATGCACAATTAGTGAAAAATATTTTGACAATGTGCATAGACTGTTGTATATTTATACAATGTGCACAATTACTGTAGTATATGTACACAATGTGCACTATTATTGTAGTATATTTACACAATGTGCACTATTACTGTAGTATATTTATTAAATGTGCACAATTAGTATAACATATTTTTACAATGTGCATAGACTGTTGTATATTTATAAAATGTGCACTATTACTGTAGTATATTTATACAAGGTGCACTATTGCAGTAATATATTTACACAATGTGCACAGACTGTTGTATAATTATACAATGTGCACAATTACTGTTTTATATTTACACAATGGGCATTTACTGTAGTATATTTTTAAAATGTGCACAGTTATTGTAGTATATTTATACAATGTGCACAATTAGTGAAAAATATTTTACAATGTGCACAATTACTGTATTATATTTACACAATGTGCACTATTACTGTAGTATATTTATATAATGTGCACTATTACTGTAGTATATTTGTACAATGTGCACAATTTCTGTACTATATTTGCACAATGTGCACAGTTGCTGTAGTATATTTACAGGAAGTGCACTATTACTGTACTATATTTACACAATGTGCAGTTACTGTAGTATATTTACACAATGTGCACAATTAATGTAGTATATTTATACAATGTGCACAATTAGTGTACATATTTTTACAATGTGCACAATTACTGTAGTACATTTAAACAATGTGCACTATTACTGTAGTATATTTTTACAATGTGCACAATTAGTGAAAATTATTTTTACAATGTGTACAGACTGTTGTATATTTATACAATGTGCACAATTACTGTAGTATATTTACACAATGTGCACTATTCCTGTATTATATTTTTACAATGTGCACAGACTGTTGTATATTTATACAATGTGCACAATTAGTGTAATATATTTTAACAATGTGCACAGACTTTTGTATATTTATACAATGTGCACAATTAATATTGTATATTTACACAATGTGCACTATTACTGTAGTATATTTTTACAATGTGCGCAGTTAATGTAGTATATTTATACAATATGCACAGACTGTTGTATATTTATACAATGTGCACTATTACTGTAGTATATTTACACAATGTGCACTATTACTGTAGTATATTTATTAAATGTGCACAATTAGTATAACATATTTTTATAATGTGCATAGACTGTTGTATATTTATAAAATGTGCACTATTACTGTAGTATATTTATATAATGTGCACTATTACTGTAGTATATTTGTACAATGTGCACAATTACTGTATTATATTTGCACAATGTGCACAGTTGCTGTAGTATATTTACAGGATGTGCACTATTACTGTACTATATTTACACAATGTGCAGTTACTGTAGTATATTTACACAATGTGCACAATTAATGTAGTATATTTACACAATGTGCCCAATTAATGTAGTATATTTATACAATGTGCACTATTAGTATACATATTTTTACAATGTGCACAATTACTATTGTATATTTAAACAATGTGCACTATTGCTGTAGTATATTTTTACAGTGTGCACAATTAGTGAAAAATATTTTTACAATGTGCACAGACTTTTGTATATTTATACAATGTGCACAATTACTGTGGTATATTTAAACAATGTGCACTATTACTGTAGTATATTTTTACAATGTGAGCAGTTACTGTAGTATATTTATATAATATGCACAATTAGTGAAAAATATTTTGACAATGTGCATAGACTGTTGTATATTTATACAATGTGCACAATTACTGTAGTATATGTACACAATGTGCACTATTATTGTAGTATATTTACACAATGTGCACTATTACTGCAGTATATTTATTAAATGTGCACAATTAGTATAACATATTTTTACAATGTGCATAGACTGTTGTATATTTATAAAATGTGCACTATTACTGTAGTATATTTATACAAGGTGCACTATTGCAGTAATATATTTACACAATGTGCACAGACTGTTGTATAATTATACAATGTGCACAATTACTGTTTTATATTTACACAATGGGCATTTACTGTAGTATATTTTTAAAATGTGCACAGTTATTGTAGTATATTTATACAATGTGCACAATTAGTGAAAAATATTTTACAATGTGCACAATTACTGTATTATATTTACACAATGTGCACTATTACTGTAGTATATTTATATAATGTGCACTATTACTGTAGTATATTTGTACAATGTGCACAATTTCTGTACTATATTTGCACAATGTGCACAGTTGCTGTAGTATATTTACAGGAAGTGCACTATTACTGTACTATATTTACACAATGTGCAGTTACTGTAGTATATTTACACAATGTGCACAATTAATGTAGTATATTTATACAATGTGCACAATTAGTGTACATATTTTTACAATGTGCACAATTACTGTAGTACATTTAAACAATGTGCACTATTACTGTAGTATATTTTTACAATGTGCACAATTAGTGAAAATTATTTTTACAATGTGTACAGACTGTTGTATATTTATACAATGTGCACAATTACTGTAGTATATTTACACAATGTGCACTATTCCTGTATTATATTTTTACAATGTGCACAGACTGTTGTATATTTATACAATGTGCACAATTAGTGTAATATATTTTAACAATGTGCACAGACTTTTGTATATTTATACAATGTGCACAATTAATATTGTATATTTACACAATGTGCACTATTACTGTAGTATATTTTTACAATGTGCGCAGTTAATGTAGTATATTTATACAATATGCACAGACTGTTGTATATTTATACAATGTGCACTATTACTGTAGTATATTTACACAATGTGCACTATTACTGTAGTATATTTATTAAATGTGCACAATTAGTATAACATATTTTTATAATGTGCATAGACTGTTGTATATTTATAAAATGTGCACTATTACTGTAGTATATTTATATAATGTGCACTATTACTGTAGTATATTTGTACAATGTGCACAATTACTGTATTATATTTGCACAATGTGCACAGTTGCTGTAGTATATTTACAGGATGTGCACTATTACTGTACTATATTTACACAATGTGCAGTTACTGTAGTATATTTACACAATGTGCACAATTAATGTAGTATATTTACACAATGTGCCCAATTAATGTAGTATATTTATACAATGTGCACTATTAGTATACATATTTTTACAATGTGCACAATTACTATTGTATATTTAAACAATGTGCACTATTACTGTAGTATATTTTTACAGTGTGCACAATTAGTGAAAAATATTTTTACAATGTGCACAGACTTTTGTATATTTATACAATGTGCACAATTACTGTGGTATATTTAAACAATGTGCACTATTACTGTAGTATATTTTTACAATGTGAGCAGTTACTGTAGTATATTTATATAATATGCACAATTAGTGAAAAATATTTTGACAATGTGCATAGACTGTTGTATATTTATACAATGTGCACAATTACTGTAGTATATGTACACAATGTGCACTATTATTGTAGTATATTTACACAATGTGCACTATTACTGTAGTATATTTATTAAATGTGCACAATTAGTATAACATATTTTTACAATGTGCATAGACTGTTGTATATTTATAAAATGTGCACTATTACTGTAGTATATTTATACAAGGTGCACTATTGCAGTAATATATTTACACAATGTGCACAGACTGTTGTATAATTATACAATGTGCACAATTACTGTTTTATATTTACACAATGGGCATTTACTGTAGTATATTTTTAAAATGTGCACAGTTATTGTAGTATATTTATACAATGTGCACAATTAGTGAAAAATATTTTACAATGTGCACAATTACTGTATTATATTTACACAATGTGCACTATTACTGTAGTATATTTATATAATGTGCACTATTACTGTAGTATATTTGTACAATGTGCACAATTTCTGTACTATATTTGCACAATGTGCACAGTTGCTGTAGTATATTTACAGGAAGTGCACTATTACTGTACTATATTTACACAATGTGCAGTTACTGTAGTATATTTACACAATGTGCACAATTAATGTAGTATATTTATACAATGTGCACAATTAGTGTACATATTTTTACAATGTGCACAATTACTGTAGTACATTTAAACAATGTGCACTATTACTGTAGTATATTTTTACAATGTGCACAATTAGTGAAAATTATTTTTACAATGTGTACAGACTGTTGTATATTTATACAATGTGCACAATTACTGTAGTATATTTACACAATGTGCACTATTCCTGTATTATATTTTTACAATGTGCACAGACTGTTGTATATTTATACAATGTGCACAATTAGTGTAATATATTTTAACAATGTGCACAGACTTTTGTATATTTATACAATGTGCACAATTAATATTGTATATTTACACAATGTGCACTATTACTGTAGTATATTTTTACAATGTGCGCAGTTAATGTAGTATATTTATACAATATGCACAGACTGTTGTATATTTATACAATGTGCACTATTACTGTAGTATATTTACACAATGTGCACTATTACTGTAGTATATTTATTAAATGTGCACAATTAGTATAACATATTTTTATAATATGCATAGACTGTTGTATATTTATAAAATGTGCACTATTACTGTAGTATATTTATATAATGTGCACTATTACTGTAGTATATTTGTACAATGTGCACAATTACTGTATTATATTTGCACAATGTGCACAGTTGCTGTAGTATATTTACAGGATGTGCACTATTACTGTACTATATTTACACAATGTGCAGTTACTGTAGTATATTTACACAATGTGCACAATTAATGTAGTATATTTACACAATGTGCCCAATTAATGCAGTATATTTATACAATGTGCACTATTAGTATACATATTTTTACAATGTGCACAATTACTATTGTATATTTAAACAATGTGCACTATTACTGTAGTATATTTTTACAGTGTGCACAATTAGTGAAAAATATTTTTACAATGTGCACAGACTTTTGTATATTTATACAATGTGCACAATTACTGTGGTATATTTAAACAATGTGCACTATTACTGTAGTATATTTTTACAATGTGAGCAGTTACTGTAGTATATTTATATAATATGCACAATTAGTGAAAAATATTTTGACAATGTGCATAGACTGTTGTATATTTATACAATGTGCACAATTACTGTAGTATATGTACACAATGTGCACTATTATTGTAGTATATTTACACAATGTGCACTATTACTGTAGTATATTTATTAAATGTGCACAATTAGTATAACATATTTTTACAATGTGCATAGACTGTTGTATATTTATAAAATGTGCACTATTACTGTAGTATATTTATACAAGGTGCACTATTGCAGTAATATATTTACACAATGTGCACAGACTGTTGTATAATTATACAATGTGCACAATTACTGTTTTATATTTACACAATGGGCATTTACTGTAGTATATTTTTAAAATGTGCACAGTTATTGTAGTATATTTATACAATGTGCACAATTAGTGAAAAATATTTTACAATGTGCACAATTACTGTATTATATTTACACAATGTGCACTATTACTGTAGTATATTTATATAATGTGCACTATTACTGTAGTATATTTGTACAATGTGCACAATTTCTGTACTATATTTGCACAATGTGCACAGTTGCTGTAGTATATTTACAGGAAGTGCACTATTACTGTACTATATTTACACAATGTGCAGTTACTGTAGTATATTTACACAATGTGCACAATTAATGTAGTATATTTATACAATGTGCACAATTAGTGTACATATTTTTACAATGTGCACAATTACTGTAGTACATTTAAACAATGTGCACTATTACTGTAGTATATTTTTACAATGTGCACAATTAGTGAAAATTATTTTTACAATGTGTACAGACTGTTGTATATTTATACAATGTGCACAATTACTGTAGTATATTTACACAATGTGCACTATTCCTGTATTATATTTTTACAATGTGCACAGACTGTTGTATATTTATACAATGTGCACAATTAGTGTAATATATTTTAACAATGTGCACAGACTTTTGTATATTTATACAATGTGCACAATTAATATTGTATATTTACACAATGTGCACTATTACTGTAGTATATTTTTACAATGTGCGCAGTTAATGTAGTATATTTATACAATATGCACAGACTGTTGTATATTTATACAATGTGCACTATTACTGTAGTATATTTACACAATGTGCACTATTACTGTAGTATATTTATTAAATGTGCACAATTAGTATAACATATTTTTATAATGTGCATAGACTGTTGTATATTTATAAAATGTGCACTATTACTGTAGTATATTTATATAATGTGCACTATTACTGTAGTATATTTGTACAATGTGCACAATTACTGTATTATATTTGCACAATGTGCACAGTTGCTGTAGTATATTTACAGGATGTGCACTATTACTGTACTATATTTACACAATGTGCAGTTACTGTAGTATATTTACACAATGTGCACAATTAATGTAGTATATTTACACAATGTGCCCAATTAATGTAGTATATTTATACAATGTGCACTATTAGTATACATATTTTTACAATGTGCACAATTACTATTGTATATTTAAACAATGTGCACTATTACTGTAGTATATTTTTACAGTGTGCACAATTAGTGAAAAATATTTTTACAATGTGCACAGACTTTTGTATATTTATACAATGTGCACAATTACTGTGGTATATTTAAACAATGTGCACTATTACTGTAGTATATTTTTACAATGTGAGCAGTTACTGTAGTATATTTATATAATATGCACAATTAGTGAAAAATATTTTGACAATGTGCATAGACTGTTGTATATTTATACAATGTGCACAATTACTGTAGTATATGTACACAATGTGCACTATTATTGTAGTATATTTACACAATGTGCACTATTACTGCAGTATATTTATTAAATGTGCACAATTAGTATAACATATTTTTACAATGTGCATAGACTGTTGTATATTTATAAAATGTGCACTATTACTGTAGTATATTTATACAAGGTGCACTATTGCAGTAATATATTTACACAATGTGCACAGACTGTTGTATAATTATACAATGTGCACAATTACTGTTTTATATTTACACAATGGGCATTTACTGTAGTATATTTTTAAAATGTGCACAGTTATTGTAGTATATTTATACAATGTGCACAATTAGTGAAAAATATTTTACAATGTGCACAATTACTGTATTATATTTACACAATGTGCACTATTACTGTAGTATATTTATATAATGTGCACTATTACTGTAGTATATTTGTACAATGTGCACAATTTCTGTACTATATTTGCACAATGTGCACAGTTGCTGTAGTATATTTACAGGAAGTGCACTATTACTGTACTATATTTACACAATGTGCAGTTACTGTAGTATATTTACACAATGTGCACAATTAATGTAGTATATTTATACAATGTGCACAATTAGTGTACATATTTTTACAATGTGCACAATTACTGTAGTACATTTAAACAATGTGCACTATTACTGTAGTATATTTTTACAATGTGCACAATTAGTGAAAATTATTTTTACAATGTGTACAGACTGTTGTATATTTATACAATGTGCACAATTACTGTAGTATATTTACACAATGTGCACTATTCCTGTATTATATTTTTACAATGTGCACAGACTGTTGTATATTTATACAATGTGCACAATTAGTGTAATATATTTTAACAATGTGCACAGACTTTTGTATATTTATACAATGTGCACAATTAATATTGTATATTTACACAATGTGCACTATTACTGTAGTATATTTTTACAATGTGCGCAGTTAATGTAGTATATTTATACAATATGCACAGACTGTTGTATATTTATACAATGTGCACTATTACTGTAGTATATTTACACAATGTGCACTATTACTGTAGTATATTTATTAAATGTGCACAATTAGTATAACATATTTTTATAATGTGCATAGACTGTTGTATATTTATAAAATGTGCACTATTACTGTAGTATATTTATATAATGTGCACTATTACTGTAGTATATTTGTACAATGTGCACAATTACTGTATTATATTTGCACAATGTGCACAGTTGCTGTAGTATATTTACAGGATGTGCACTATTACTGTACTATATTTACACAATGTGCAGTTACTGTAGTATATTTACACAATGTGCACAATTAATGTAGTATATTTACACAATGTGCCCAATTAATGTAGTATATTTATACAATGTGCACTATTAGTATACATATTTTTACAATGTGCACAATTACTATTGTATATTTAAACAATGTGCACTATTACTGTAGTATATTTTTACAGTGTGCACAATTAGTGAAAAATATTTTTACAATGTGCACAGACTTTTGTATATTTATACAATGTGCACAATTACTGTAGTATATTTAAACAATGTGCACTATTACTGTAGTATATTTTTACAGTGTGCACAATTAGTGAAAAATATTTTTACAATGTGCACAGACTGTTGTATATTTATACAATGTGCACAATTACTGTAGTATATTTAAACAATGTGCACTATTACTGTAGTATATTTTTACAATGTGAGCAGTTACTGTAGTATATTTATATAATATGCACAATTAGTGAAAAATATTTTGACAATGTGCATAGACTGTTGTATATTTATACAATGTGCACAATTACTGTAGTATATGTACACAATGTGCACTATTATTGTAGTATATTTACACAATGTGCACTATTACTGTAGTATATTTATTAAATGTGCACAATTAGTATAACATATTTTTACAATGTGCATAGACTGTTGTATATTTATAAAATGTGCACTATTACTGTAGTATATTTATACAAGGTGCACTATTGCAGTAATATATTTACACAATGTGCACAGACTGTTGTATAATTATACAATGTGCACAATTACTGTTTTATATTTACACAATGGGCATTTACTGTAGTATATTTTTAAAATGTGCACAGTTATTGTAGTATATTTATACAATGTGCACAATTAGTGAAAAATATTTTACAATGTGCACAATTACTGTATTATATTTACACAATGTGCACTATTACTGTAGTATATTTATATAATGTGCACTATTACTGTAGTATATTTGTACAATGTGCACAATTTCTGTACTATATTTGCACAATGTGCACAGTTGCTGTAGTATATTTACAGGAAGTGCACTATTACTGTACTATATTTACACAATGTGCAGTTACTGTAGTATATTTACACAATGTGCACAATTAATGTAGTATATTTATACAATGTGCACAATTAGTGTACATATTTTTACAATGTGCACAATTACTGTAGTACATTTAAACAATGTGCACTATTACTGTAGTATATTTTTACAATGTGCACAATTAGTGAAAATTATTTTTACAATGTGTACAGACTGTTGTATATTTATACAATGTGCACAATTACTGTAGTATATTTACACAATGTGCACTATTCCTGTATTATATTTTTACAATGTGCACAGACTGTTGTATATTTATACAATGTGCACAATTAGTGTAATATATTTTAACAATGTGCACAGACTTTTGTATATTTATACAATGTGCACAATTAATATTGTATATTTACACAATGTGCACTATTACTGTAGTATATTTTTACAATGTGCGCAGTTAATGTAGTATATTTATACAATATGCACAGACTGTTGTATATTTATACAATGTGCACTATTACTGTAGTATATTTACACAATGTGCACTATTACTGTAGTATATTTATTAAATGTGCACAATTAGTATAACATATTTTTATAATGTGCATAGACTGTTGTATATTTATAAAATGTGCACTATTACTGTAGTATATTTATATAATGTGCACTATTACTGTAGTATATTTGTACAATGTGCACAATTACTGTATTATATTTGCACAATGTGCACAGTTGCTGTAGTATATTTACAGGATGTGCACTATTACTGTACTATATTTACACAATGTGCAGTTACTGTAGTATATTTACACAATGTGCACAATTAATGTAGTATATTTACACAATGTGCCCAATTAATGTAGTATATTTATACAATGTGCACTATTAGTATACATATTTTTACAATGTGCACAATTACTATTGTATATTTAAACAATGTGCACTATTGCTGTAGTATATTTTTACAGTGTGCACAATTAGTGAAAAATATTTTTACAATGTGCACAGACTTTTGTATATTTATACAATGTGCACAATTACTGTGGTATATTTAAACAATGTGCACTATTACTGTAGTATATTTTTACAATGTGAGCAGTTACTGTAGTATATTTATATAATATGCACAATTAGTGAAAAATATTTTGACAATGTGCATAGACTGTTGTATATTTATACAATGTGCACAATTACTGTAGTATATGTACACAATGTGCACTATTATTGTAGTATATTTACACAATGTGCACTATTACTGCAGTATATTTATTAAATGTGCACAATTAGTATAACATATTTTTACAATGTGCATAGACTGTTGTATATTTATAAAATGTGCACTATTACTGTAGTATATTTATACAAGGTGCACTATTGCAGTAATATATTTACACAATGTGCACAGACTGTTGTATAATTATACAATGTGCACAATTACTGTTTTATATTTACACAATGGGCATTTACTGTAGTATATTTTTAAAATGTGCACAGTTATTGTAGTATATTTATACAATGTGCACAATTAGTGAAAAATATTTTACAATGTGCACAATTACTGTATTATATTTACACAATGTGCACTATTACTGTAGTATATTTATATAATGTGCACTATTACTGTAGTATATTTGTACAATGTGCACAATTTCTGTACTATATTTGCACAATGTGCACAGTTGCTGTAGTATATTTACAGGAAGTGCACTATTACTGTACTATATTTACACAATGTGCAGTTACTGTAGTATATTTACACAATGTGCACAATTAATGTAGTATATTTATACAATGTGCACAATTAGTGTACATATTTTTACAATGTGCACAATTACTGTAGTACATTTAAACAATGTGCACTATTACTGTAGTATATTTTTACAATGTGCACAATTAGTGAAAATTATTTTTACAATGTGTACAGACTGTTGTATATTTATACAATGTGCACAATTACTGTAGTATATTTACACAATGTGCACTATTCCTGTATTATATTTTTACAATGTGCACAGACTGTTGTATATTTATACAATGTGCACAATTAGTGTAATATATTTTAACAATGTGCACAGACTTTTGTATATTTATACAATGTGCACAATTAATATTGTATATTTACACAATGTGCACTATTACTGTAGTATATTTTTACAATGTGCGCAGTTAATGTAGTATATTTATACAATATGCACAGACTGTTGTATATTTATACAATGTGCACTATTACTGTAGTATATTTACACAATGTGCACTATTACTGTAGTATATTTATTAAATGTGCACAATTAGTATAACATATTTTTATAATGTGCATAGACTGTTGTATATTTATAAAATGTGCACTATTACTGTAGTATATTTATATAATGTGCACTATTACTGTAGTATATTTGTACAATGTGCACAATTACTGTATTATATTTGCATAATGTGCACAGTTGCTGTAGTATATTTACAGGATGTGCACTATTACTGTACTATATTTACACAATGTGCAGTTACTGTAGTATATTTACACAATGTGCACAATTAATGTAGTATATTTACACAATGTGCCCAAATAATGTAGTATATTTATACAATGTGCACTATTAGTATACATATTTTTACAATGTGCACAATTACTATTGTATATTTAAACAATGTGCACTATTACTGTAGTATATTTTTACAGTGTGCACAATTAGTGAAAAATATTTTTACAATGTGCACAGACTTTTGTATATTTATACAATGTGCACAATTACTGTGGTATATTTAAACAATGTGCACTATTACTGTAGTATATTTTTACAATGTGAGCAGTTACTGTAGTATATTTATATAATATGCACAATTAGTGAAAAATATTTTGACAATGTGCATAGACTGTTGTATATTTATACAATGTGCACAATTACTGTAGTATATGTACACAATGTGCACTATTATTGTAGTATATTTACACAATGTGCACTATTACTGCAGTATATTTATTAAATGTGCACAATTAGTATAACATATTTTTACAATGTGCATAGACTGTTGTATATTTATAAAATGTGCACTATTACTGTAGTATATTTATACAAGGTGCACTATTGCAGTAATATATTTACACAATGTGCACAGACTGTTGTATAATTATACAATGTGCACAATTACTGTTTTATATTTACACAATGGGCATTTACTGTAGTATATTTTTAAAATGTGCACAGTTATTGTAGTATATTTATACAATGTGCACAATTAGTGAAAAATATTTTACAATGTGCACAATTACTGTATTATATTTACACAATGTGCACTATTACTGTAGTATATTTATATAATGTGCACTATTACTGTAGTATATTTGTACAATGTGCACAATTTCTGTACTATATTTGCACAATGTGCACAGTTGCTGTAGTATATTTACAGGAAGTGCACTATTACTGTACTATATTTACACAATGTGCAGTTACTGTAGTATATTTACACAATGTGCACAATTAATGTAGTATATTTATACAATGTGCACAATTAGTGTACATATTTTTACAATGTGCACAATTACTGTAGTACATTTAAACAATGTGCACTATTACTGTAGTATATTTTTACAATGTGCACAATTAGTGAAAATTATTTTTACAATGTGTACAGACTGTTGTATATTTATACAATGTGCACAATTACTGTAGTATATTTACACAATGTGCACTATTCCTGTATTATATTTTTACAATGTGCACAGACTGTTGTATATTTATACAATGTGCACAATTAATATTGTATATTTACACAATGTGCACTATTACTGTAGTATATTTTTACAATGTGCGCAGTTAATGTAGTATATTTATACAATATGCACAGACTGTTGTATATTTATACAAGGTGCACTATTACTGTAGTATATTTACACAATGTGCACTATTACTGTAGTATATTTATTAAATGTGCACAATTAGTATAACATATTTTTATAATGTGCATAGACTGTTGTATATTTATAAAATGTGCACTATTACTGTAGTATATTTATATAATGTGCACTATTACTGTAGTATATTTGTACAATGTGCACAATTATTGTATTATATTTGCACAATGTGCACAGTTGCTGTAGTATATTTACAGGATGTGCACTATTACTGTACTATATTTACACAATGTGCAGTTACTGTAGTATATTTACACAATGTGCACAATTAATGTAGTATATTTACACAATGTGCCCAATTAATGTAGTATATTTATACAATGTGCACTATTAGTATACATATTTTTACAATGTGCACAATTACTATTGTATATTTAAACAATGTGCACTATTACTGTAGTATATTTTTACAGTGTGCACAATTAGTGAAAAATATTTTTAAAATGTGCACAGACTTTTGTATATTTATACAATGTGCACAATTACTGTGGTATATTTAAACAATGTGCACTATTACTGTAGTATATTTTTACAATGTGAGCAGTTACTGTAGTATATTTATATAATATGCACAATTAGTGAAAAATATTTTGACAATGTGCATAGACTGTTGTATATTTATACAATGTGCACAATTACTGTAGTATATGTACACAATGTGCACTATTATTGTAGTATATTTACACAATGTGCACTATTACTGTAGTATATTTATTAAATGTGCACAATTAGTATAACATATTTTTACAATGTGCATAGACTGTTGTATATTTATAAAATGTGCACTATTACTGTAGTATATTTATACAAGGTGCACTATTGCAGTAATATATTTACACAATGTGCACAGACTGTTGTATAATTATACAATGTGCACAATTACTGTTTTATATTTACACAATGGGCATTTACTGTAGTATATTTTTAAAATGTGCACAGTTATTGTAGTATATTTATACAATGTGCACAATTAGTGAAAAATATTTTACAATGTGCACAATTACTGTATTATATTTACACAATGTGCACTATTACTGTAGTATATTTATATAATGTGCACTATTACTGTAGTATATTTGTACAATGTGCACAATTTCTGTACTATATTTGCACAATGTGCACAGTTGCTGTAGTATATTTACAGGAAGTGCACTATTACTGTACTATATTTACACAATGTGCAGTTACTGTAGTATATTTACACAATGTGCACAATTAATGTAGTATATTTATACAATGTGCACAATTAGTGTACATATTTTTACAATGTGCACAATTACTGTAGTACATTTAAACAATGTGCACTATTACTGTAGTATATTTTTACAATGTGCACAATTAGTGAAAATTATTTTTACAATGTGTACAGACTGTTGTATATTTATACAATGTGCACAATTACTGTAGTATATTTACACAATGTGCACTATTCCTGTATTATATTTTTACAATGTGCACAGACTGTTGTATATTTATACAATGTGCACAATTAGTGTAATATATTTTAACAATGTGCACAGACTTTTGTATATTTATACAATGTGCACAATTAATATTGTATATTTACACAATGTGCACTATTACTGTAGTATATTTTTACAATGTGCGCAGTTAATGTAGTATATTTATACAATATGCACAGACTGTTGTATATTTATACAATGTGCACTATTACTGTAGTATATTTACACAATGTGCACTATTACTGTAGTATATTTATTAAATGTGCACAATTAGTATAACATATTTTTATAATGTGCATAGACTGTTGTATATTTATAAAATGTGCACTATTACTGTAGTATATTTATATAATGTGCACTATTACTGTAGTATATTTGTACAATGTGCACAATTACTGTATTATATTTGCACAATGTGCACAGTTGCTGTAGTATATTTACAGGATGTGCACTATTACTGTACTATATTTACACAATGTGCAGTTACTGTAGTATATTTACACAATGTGCACAATTAATGTAGTATATTTACACAATGTGCCCAATTAATGTAGTATATTTATACAATGTGCACTATTAGTATACATATTTTTACAATGTGCACAATTACTATTGTATATTTAAACAATGTGCACTATTACTGTAGTATATTTTTACAGTGTGCACAATTAGTGAAAAATATTTTTACAATGTGCACAGACTTTTGTATATTTATACAATGTGCACAATTACTGTGGTATATTTAAACAATGTGCACTATTACTGTAGTATATTTTTACAATGTGAGCAGTTACTGTAGTATATTTATATAATATGCACAATTAGTGAAAAATATTTTGACAATGTGCATAGACTGTTGTATATTTATACAATGTGCACAATTACTGTAGTATATGTACACAATGTGCACTATTATTGTAGTATATTTACACAATGTGCACTATTACTGTAGTATATTTATTAAATGTGCACAATTAGTATAACATATTTTTACAATGTGCATAGACTGTTGTATATTTATAAAATGTGCACTATTACTGTAGTATATTTATACAAGGTGCACTATTGCAGTAATATATTTACACAATGTGCACAGACTGTTGTATAATTATACAATGTGCACAATTACTGTTTTATATTTACACAATGGGCATTTACTGTAGTATATTTTTAAAATGTGCACAGTTATTGTAGTATATTTATACAATGTGCACAATTAGTGAAAAATATTTTACAATGTGCACAATTACTGTATTATATTTACACAATGTGCACTATTACTGTAGTATATTTATATAATGTGCACTATTACTGTACTATATTTGTACAATGTGCACAATTTCTGTACTATATTTGCACAATGTGCACAGTTGCTGTAGTATATTTACAGGAAGTGCACTATTACTGTACTATATTTACACAATGTGCAGTTACTGTAGTATATTTACACAATGTGCACAATTAATGTAGTATATTTATACAATGTGCACAATTAGTGTACATATTTTTACAATGTGCACAATTACTGTAGTACATTTAAACAATGTGCACTATTACTGTAGTATATTTTTACAATGTGCACAATTAGTGAAAATTATTTTTACAATGTGTACAGACTGTTGTATATTTATACAATGTGCACAATTACTGTAGTATATTTACACAATGTGCACTATTCCTGTATTATATTTTTACAATGTGCACAGACTGTTGTATATTTATACAATGTGCACAATTAGTGTAATATATTTTAACAATGTGCACAGACTTTTGTATATTTATACAATGTGCACAATTAATATTGTATATTTACACAATGTGCACTATTACTGTAGTATATTTTTACAATGTGCGCAGTTAATGTAGTATATTTATACAATATGCACAGACTGTTGTATATTTATACAATGTGCACTATTACTGTAGTATATTTACACAATGTGCACTATTACTGTAGTATATTTATTAAATGTGCACAATTAGTATAACATATTTTTATAATGTGCATAGACTGTTGTATATTTATAAAATGTGCACTATTACTGTAGTATATTTATATAATGTGCACTATTACTGTAGTATATTTGTACAATGTGCACAATTACTGTATTATATTTGCACAATGTGCACAGTTGCTGTAGTATATTTACAGGATGTGCACTATTACTGTACTATATTTACACAATGTGCAGTTACTGTAGTATATTTACACAATGTGCACAATTAATGTAGTATATTTACACAATGTGCCCAATTAATGTAGTATATTTATACAATGTGCACTATTAGTATACATATTTTTACAATGTGCACAATTACTATTGTATATTTAAACAATGTGCACTATTACTGTAGTATATTTTTACAGTGTGCACAATTAGTGAAAAATATTTTTACAATGTGCACAGACTTTTGTATATTTATACAATGTGCACAATTACTGTGGTATATTTAAACAATGTGCACTATTACTGTAGTATATTTTTACAATGTGAGCAGTTACTGTAGTATATTTATATAATATGCACAATTAGTGAAAAATATTTTGACAATGTGCATAGACTGTTGTATATTTATACAATGTGCACAATTACTGTAGTATATGTACACAATGTGCACTATTATTGTAGTATATTTACACAATGTGCACTATTACTGCAGTATATTTATTAAATGTGCACAATTAGTATAACATATTTTTACAATGTGCATAGACTGTTGTATATTTATAAAATGTGCACTATTACTGTAGTATATTTATACAAGGTGCACTATTGCAGTAATATATTTACACAATGTGCACAGACTGTTGTATAATTATACAATGTGCACAATTACTGTTTTATATTTACACAATGGGCATTTACTGTAGTATATTTTTAAAATGTGCACAGTTATTGTAGTATATTTATACAATGTGCACAATTAGTGAAAAATATTTTACAATGTGCACAATTACTGTATTATATTTATACAATGTGCACTATTACTGTAGTATATTTACACAATGTGCACTATTACTGTAGTATATTTATTAAATGTGCACAATTAGTATAACATATTTTTATAATGTGCATAGACTGTTGTATATTTATAAAATGTGCACTATTACTGTAGTATATTTATATAATGTGCACTATTACTGTAGTATATTTGTACAATGTGCACAATTACTGTATTATATTTGCATAATGTGCACAGTTGCTGTAGTATATTTACAGGATGTGCACTATTACTGTACTATATTTACACAATGTGCAGTTACTGTAGTATATTTACACAATGTGCACAATTAATGTAGTATATTTACACAATGTGCCCAATTAATGTAGTATATTTATACAATGTGCACTATTAGTATACATATTTTTACAATGTGCACAATTACTATTGTATATTTAAACAATGTGCACTATTACTGTAGTATATTTTTACAGTGTGCACAATTAGTGAAAAATATTTTTACAATGTGCACAGACTTTTGTATATTTATACAATGTGCACAATTACTGTGGTATATTTAAACAATGTGCACTATTACTGTAGTATATTTTTACAATGTGAGCAGTTACTGTAGTATATTTATATAATATGCACAATTAGTGAAAAATATTTTGACAATGTGCATAGACTGTTGTATATTTATACAATGTGCACAATTACTGTAGTATATGTACACAATGTGCACTATTATTGTAGTATATTTACACAATGTGCACTATTACTGCAGTATATTTATTAAATGTGCACAATTAGTATAACATATTTTTACAATGTGCATAGACTGTTGTATATTTATAAAATGTGCACTATTACTGTAGTATATTTATACAAGGTGCACTATTGCAGTAATATATTTACACAATGTGCACAGACTGTTGTATAATTATACAATGTGCACAATTACTGTTTTATATTTACACAATGGGCATTTACTGTAGTATATTTTTAAAATGTGCACAGTTATTGTAGTATATTTATACAATGTGCACAATTAGTGAAAAATATTTTACAATGTGCACAATTACTGTATTATATTTACACAATGTGCACTATTACTGTAGTATATTTATATAATGTGCACTATTACTGTAGTATATTTGTACAATGTGCACAATTTCTGTACTATATTTGCACAATGTGCACAGTTGCTGTAGTATATTTACAGGAAGTGCACTATTACTGTACTATATTTACACAATGTGCAGTTACTGTAGTATATTTACACAATGTGCACAATTAATGTAGTATATTTATACAATGTGCACAATTAGTGTACATATTTTTACAATGTGCACAATTACTGTAGTACATTTAAACAATGTGCACTATTACTGTAGTATATTTTTACAATGTGCACAATTAGTGAAAATTATTTTTACAATGTGTACAGACTGTTGTATATTTATACAATGTGCACAATTACTGTAGTATATTTACACAATGTGCACTATTCCTGTATTATATTTTTACAATGTGCACAGACTGTTGTATATTTATACAATGTGCACAATTAATATTGTATATTTACACAATGTGCACTATTACTGTAGTATATTTTTACAATGTGCGCAGTTAATGTAGTATATTTATACAATATGCACAGACTGTTGTATATTTATACAAGGTGCACTATTACTGTAGTATATTTACACAATGTGCACTATTACTGTAGTATATTTATTAAATGTGCACAATTAGTATAACATATTTTTATAATGTGCATAGACTGTTGTATATTTATAAAATGTGCACTATTACTGTAGTATATTTATATAATGTGCACTATTACTGTAGTATATTTGTACAATGTGCACAATTACTGTATTATATTTGCACAATGTGCACAGTTGCTGTAGTATATTTACAGGATGTGCACTATTACTGTACTATATTTACACAATGTGCAGTTACTGTAGTATATTTACACAATGTGCACAATTAATGTAGTATATTTACACAATGTGCCCAATTAATGTAGTATATTTATACAATGTGCACTATTAGTATACATATTTTTACAATGTGCACAATTACTATTGTATATTTAAACAATGTGCACTATTACTGTAGTATATTTTTACAGTGTGCACAATTAGTGAAAAATATTTTTAAAATGTGCACAGACTTTTGTATATTTATACAATGTGCACAATTACTGTGGTATATTTAAACAATGTGCACTATTACTGTAGTATATTTTTACAATGTGAGCAGTTACTGTAGTATATTTATATAATATGCACAATTAGTGAAAAATATTTTGACAATGTGCATAGACTGTTGTATATTTATACAATGTGCACAATTACTGTAGTATATGTACACAATGTGCACTATTATTGTAGTATATTTACACAATGTGCACTATTACTGTAGTATATTTATTAAATGTGCACAATTAGTATAACATATTTTTACAATGTGCATAGACTGTTGTATATTTATAAAATGTGCACTATTACTGTAGTATATTTATACAAGGTGCACTATTGCAGTAATATATTTACACAATGTGCACAGACTGTTGTATAATTATACAATGTGCACAATTACTGTTTTATATTTACACAATGGGCATTTACTGTAGTATATTTTTAAAATGTGCACAGTTATTGTAGTATATTTATACAATGTGCACAATTAGTGAAAAATATTTTACAATGTGCACAATTACTGTATTATATTTACACAATGTGCACTATTACTGTAGTATATTTATATAATGTGCACTATTACTGTAGTATATTTGTACAATGTGCACAATTTCTGTACTATATTTGCACAATGTGCACAGTTGCTGTAGTATATTTACAGGAAGTGCACTATTACTGTACTATATTTACACAATGTGCAGTTACTGTAGTATATTTACACAATGTGCACAATTAATGTAGTATATTTATACAATGTGCACAATTAGTGTACATATTTTTACAATGTGCACAATTACTGTAGTACATTTAAACAATGTGCACTATTACTGTAGTATATTTTTACAATGTGCACAATTAGTGAAAATTATTTTTACAATGTGTACAGACTGTTGTATATTTATACAATGTGCACAATTACTGTAGTATATTTACACAATGTGCACTATTCCTGTATTATATTTTTACAATGTGCACAGACTGTTGTATATTTATACAATGTGCACAATTAGTGTAATATATTTTAACAATGTGCACAGACTTTTGTATATTTATACAATGTGCACAATTAATATTGTATATTTACACAATGTGCACTATTACTGTAGTATATTTTTACAATGTGCGCAGTTAATGTAGTATATTTATACAATATGCACAGACTGTTGTATATTTATACAATGTGCACTATTACTGTAGTATATTTACACAATGTGCACTATTACTGTAGTATATTTATTAAATGTGCACAATTAGTATAACATATTTTTATAATGTGCATAGACTGTTGTATATTTATAAAATGTGCACTATTACTGTAGTATATTTATATAATGTGCACTATTACTGTAGTATATTTGTACAATGTGCACAATTACTGTATTATATTTGCACAATGTGCACAGTTGCTGTAGTATATTTACAGGATGTGCACTATTACTGTACTATATTTACACAATGTGCAGTTACTGTAGTATATTTACACAATGTGCACAATTAATGTAGTATATTTACACAATGTGCCCAATTAATGTAGTATATTTATACAATGTGCACTATTAGTATACATATTTTTACAATGTGCACAATTACTATTGTATATTTAAACAATGTGCACTATTACTGTAGTATATTTTTACAGTGTGCACAATTAGTGAAAAATATTTTTACAATGTGCACAGACTTTTGTATATTTATACAATGTGCACAATTACTGTGGTATATTTAAACAATGTGCACTATTACTGTAGTATATTTTTACAATGTGAGCAGTTACTGTAGTATATTTATATAATATGCACAATTAGTGAAAAATATTTTGACAATGTGCATAGACTGTTGTATATTTATACAATGTGCACAATTACTGTAGTATATGTACACAATGTGCACTATTATTGTAGTATATTTACACAATGTGCACTATTACTGTAGTATATTTATTAAATGTGCACAATTAGTATAACATATTTTTACAATGTGCATAGACTGTTGTATATTTATAAAATGTGCACTATTACTGTAGTATATTTATACAAGGTGCACTATTGCAGTAATATATTTACACAATGTGCACAGACTGTTGTATAATTATACAATGTGCACAATTACTGTTTTATATTTACACAATGGGCATTTACTGTAGTATATTTTTAAAATGTGCACAGTTATTGTAGTATATTTATACAATGTGCACAATTAGTGAAAAATATTTTACAATGTGCACAATTACTGTATTATATTTACACAATGTGCACTATTACTGTAGTATATTTATATAATGTGCACTATTACTGTAGTATATTTGTACAATGTGCACAATTTCTGTACTATATTTGCACAATGTGCACAGTTGCTGTAGTATATTTACAGGAAGTGCACTATTACTGTACTATATTTACACAATGTGCAGTTACTGTAGTATATTTACACAATGTGCACAATTAATGTAGTATATTTATACAATGTGCACAATTAGTGTACATATTTTTACAATGTGCACAATTACTGTAGTACATTTAAACAATGTGCACTATTACTGTAGTATATTTTTACAATGTGCACAATTAGTGAAAATTATTTTTACAATGTGTACAGACTGTTGTATATTTATACAATGTGCACAATTACTGTAGTATATTTACACAATGTGCACTATTCCTGTATTATATTTTTACAATGTGCACAGACTGTTGTATATTTATACAATGTGCACAATTAGTGTAATATATTTTAACAATGTGCACAGACTTTTGTATATTTATACAATGTGCACAATTAATATTGTATATTTACACAATGTGCACTATTACTGTAGTATATTTTTACAATGTGCGCAGTTAATGTAGTATATTTATACAATATGCACAGACTGTTGTATATTTATACAATGTGCACTATTACTGTAGTATATTTACACAATGTGCACTATTACTGTAGTATATTTATTAAATGTGCACAATTAGTATAACATATTTTTATAATGTGCATAGACTGTTGTATATTTATAAAATGTGCACTATTACTGTAGTATATTTATATAATGTGCACTATTACTGTAGTATATTTGTACAATGTGCACAATTACTGTATTATATTTGCACAATGTGCACAGTTGCTGTAGTATATTTACAGGATGTGCACTATTACTGTACTATATTTACACAATGTGCAGTTACTGTAGTATATTTACACAATGTGCACAATTAATGTAGTATATTTACACAATGTGCCCAATTAATGTAGTATATTTATACAATGTGCACTATTAGTATACATATTTTTACAATGTGCACAATTACTATTGTATATTTAAACAATGTGCACTATTACTGTAGTATATTTTTACAGTGTGCACAATTAGTGAAAAATATTTTTACAATGTGCACAGACTTTTGTATATTTATACAATGTGCACAATTACTGTGGTATATTTAAACAATGTGCACTATTACTGTAGTATATTTTTACAATGTGAGCAGTTACTGTAGTATATTTATATAATATGCACAATTAGTGAAAAATATTTTGACAATGTGCATAGACTGTTGTATATTTATACAATGTGCACAATTACTGTAGTATATGTACACAATGTGCACTATTATTGTAGTATATTTACACAATGTGCACTATTACTGCAGTATATTTATTAAATGTGCACAATTAGTATAACATATTTTTACAATGTGCATAGACTGTTGTATATTTATAAAATGTGCACTATTACTGTAGTATATTTATACAAGGTGCACTATTGCAGTAATATATTTACACAATGTGCACAGACTGTTGTATAATTATACAATGTGCACAATTACTGTTTTATATTTACACAATGGGCATTTACTGTAGTATATTTTTAAAATGTGCACAGTTATTGTAGTATATTTATACAATGTGCACAATTAGTGAAAAATATTTTACAATGTGCACAATTACTGTATTATATTTACACAATGTGCACTATTACTGTAGTATATTTATATAATGTGCACTATTACTGTAGTATATTTGTACAATGTGCACAATTTCTGTACTATATTTGCACAATGTGCACAGTTGCTGTAGTATATTTACAGGAAGTGCACTATTACTGTACTATATTTACACAATGTGCAGTTACTGTAGTATATTTACACAATGTGCACAATTAATGTAGTATATTTATACAATGTGCACAATTAGTGTACATATTTTTACAATGTGCACAATTACTGTAGTACATTTAAACAATGTGCACTATTACTGTAGTATATTTTTACAATGTGCACAATTAGTGAAAATTATTTTTACAATGTGTACAGACTGTTGTATATTTATACAATGTGCACAATTACTGTAGTATATTTACACAATGTGCACTATTCCTGTATTATATTTTTACAATGTGCACAGACTGTTGTATATTTATACAATGTGCACAATTAGTGTAATATATTTTAACAATGTGCACAGACTTTTGTATATTTATACAATGTGCACAATTAATATTGTATATTTACACAATGTGCACTATTACTGTAGTATATTTTTACAATGTGCGCAGTTAATGTAGTATATTTATACAATATGCACAGACTGTTGTATATTTATACAATGTGCACTATTACTGTAGTATATTTACACAATGTGCACTATTACTGTAGTATATTTATTAAATGTGCACAATTAGTATAACATATTTTTATAATGTGCATAGACTGTTGTATATTTATAAAATGTGCACTATTACTGTAGTATATTTATATAATGTGCACTATTACTGTAGTATATTTGTACAATGTGCACAATTACTGTATTATATTTGCACAATGTGCACAGTTGCTGTAGTATATTTACAGGATGTGCACTATTACTGTACTATATTTACACAATGTGCAGTTACTGTAGTATATTTACACAATGTGCACAATTAATGTAGTATATTTACACAATGTGCCCAATTAATGTAGTATATTTATACAATGTGCACTATTAGTATACATATTTTTACAATGTGCACAATTACTATTGTATATTTAAACAATGTGCACTATTACTGTAGTATATTTTTACAATGTGAGCAGTTACTGTAGTATATTTATATAATATGCACAATTAGTGAAAAATATTTTGACAATGTGCATAGACTGTTGTATATTTATACAATGTGCACAATTACTGTAGTATATGTACACAATGTGCACTATTATTGTAGTATATTTACACAATGTGCACTATTACTGTAGTATATTTATTAAATGTGCACAATTAGTATAACATATTTTTACAATGTGCATAGACTGTTGTATATTTATAAAATGTGCACTATTACTGTAGTATATTTATACAAGGTGCACTATTGCAGTAATATATTTACACAATGTGCACAGACTGTTGTATAATTATACAATGTGCACAATTACTGTTTTATATTTACACAATGGGCATTTACTGTAGTATATTTTTAAAATGTGCACAGTTATTGTAGTATATTTATACAATGTGCACAATTAGTGAAAAATATTTTACAATGTGCACAATTACTGTATTATATTTACACAATGTGCACTATTACTGTAGTATATTTATATAATGTGCACTATTACTGTAGTATATTTGTACAATGTGCACAATTTCTGTACTATATTTGCACAATGTGCACAGTTGCTGTAGTATATTTACAGGAAGTGCACTATTACTGTACTATATTTACACAATGTGCAGTTACTGTAGTATATTTACACAATGTGCACAATTAATGTAGTATATTTATACAATGTGCACAATTAGTGTACATATTTTTACAATGTGCACAATTACTGTAGTACATTTAAACAATGTGCACTATTACTGTAGTATATTTTTACAATGTGCACAATTAGTGAAAATTATTTTTACAATGTGTACAGACTGTTGTATATTTATACAATGTGCACAATTACTGTAGTATATTTACACAATGTGCACTATTCCTGTATTATATTTTTACAATGTGCACAGACTGTTGTATATTTATACAATGTGCACAATTAGTGTAATATATTTTAACAATGTGCACAGACTTTTGTATATTTATACAATGTGCACAATTAATATTGTATATTTACACAATGTGCACTATTACTGTAGTATATTTTTACAATGTGCGCAGTTAATGTAGTATATTTATACAATATGCACAGACTGTTGTATATTTATACAATGTGCACTATTACTGTAGTATATTTACACAATGTGCACTATTACTGTAGTATATTTATTAAATGTGCACAATTAGTATAACATATTTTTATAATGTGCATAGACTGTTGTATATTTATAAAATGTGCACTATTACTGTAGTATATTTATATAATGTGCACTATTACTGTAGTATATTTGTACAATGTGCACAATTACTGTATTATATTTGCACAATGTGCACAGTTGCTGTAGTATATTTACAGGATGTGCACTATTACTGTACTATATTTACACAATGTGCAGTTACTGTAGTATATTTACACAATGTGCACAATTAATGTAGTATATTTACACAATGTGCCCAATTAATGTAGTATATTTATACAATGTGCACTATTAGTATACATATTTTTACAATGTGCACAATTACTATTGTATATTTAAACAATGTGCACTATTACTGTAGTATATTTTTACAGTGTGCACAATTAGTGAAAAATATTTTTACAATGTGCACAGACTTTTGTATATTTATACAATGTGCACAATTACTGTGGTATATTTAAACAATGTGCACTATTACTGTAGTATATTTTTACAATGTGAGCAGTTACTGTAGTATATTTATATAATATGCACAATTAGTGAAAAATATTTTGACAATGTGCATAGACTGTTGTATATTTATACAATGTGCACAATTACTGTAGTATATGTACACAATGTGCACTATTATTGTAGTATATTTACACAATGTGCACTATTACTGCAGTATATTTATTAAATGTGCACAATTAGTATAACATATTTTTACAATGTGCATAGACTGTTGTATATTTATAAAATGTGCACTATTACTGTAGTATATTTATACAAGGTGCACTATTGCAGTAATATATTTACACAATGTGCACAGACTGTTGTATAATTATACAATGTGCACAATTACTGTTTTATATTTACACAATGGGCATTTACTGTAGTATATTTTTAAAATGTGCACAGTTATTGTAGTATATTTATACAATGTGCACAATTAGTGAAAAATATTTTACAATGTGCACAATTACTGTATTATATTTACACAATGTGCACTATTACTGTAGTATATTTATATAATGTGCACTATTACTGTAGTATATTTGTACAATGTGCACAATTTCTGTACTATATTTGCACAATGTGCACAGTTGCTGTAGTATATTTACAGGAAGTGCACTATTACTGTACTATATTTACACAATGTGCAGTTACTGTAGTATATTTACACAATGTGCACAATTAATGTAGTATATTTATACAATGTGCACAATTAGTGTACATATTTTTACAATGTGCACAATTACTGTAGTACATTTAAACAATGTGCACTATTACTGTAGTATATTTTTACAATGTGCACAATTAGTGAAAATTATTTTTACAATGTGTACAGACTGTTGTATATTTATACAATGTGCACAATTACTGTAGTATATTTACACAATGTGCACTATTCCTGTATTATATTTTTACAATGTGCACAGACTGTTGTATATTTATACAATGTGCACAATTAGTGTAATATATTTTAACAATGTGCACAGACTTTTGTATATTTATACAATGTGCACAATTAATATTGTATATTTACACAATGTGCACTATTACTGTAGTATATTTTTACAATGTGCGCAGTTAATGTAGTATATTTATACAATATGCACAGACTGTTGTATATTTATACAATGTGCACTATTACTGTAGTATATTTACACAATGTGCACTATTACTGTAGTATATTTATTAAATGTGCACAATTAGTATAACATATTTTTATAATGTGCATAGACTGTTGTATATTTATAAAATGTGCACTATTACTGTAGTATATTTATATAATGTGCACTATTACTGTAGTATATTTGTACAATGTGCACAATTACTGTATTATATTTGCACAATGTGCACAGTTGCTGTAGTATATTTACAGGATGTGCACTATTACTGTACTATATTTACACAATGTGCAGTTACTGTAGTATATTTACACAATGTGCACAATTAATGTAGTATATTTACACAATGTGCCCAATTAATGTAGTATATTTATACAATGTGCACTATTAGTATACATATTTTTACAATGTGCACAATTACTATTGTATATTTAAACAATGTGCACTATTACTGTAGTATATTTTTACAGTGTGCACAATTAGTGAAAAATATTTTTACAATGTGCACAGACTTTTGTATATTTATACAATGTGCACAATTACTGTAGTATATTTAAACAATGTGCACTATTACTGTAGTATATTTTTACAGTGTGCACAATTAGTGAAAAATATTTTTACAATGTGCACAGACTGTTGTATATTTATACAATGTGCACAATTACTGTAGTATATTTAAACAATGTGCACTATTACTGTAGTATATTTTTACAATGTGAGCAGTTACTGTAGTATATTTATATAATATGCACAATTAGTGAAAAATATTTTGACAATGTGCATAGACTGTTGTATATTTATACAATGTGCACAATTACTGTAGTATATGTACACAATGTGCACTATTATTGTAGTATATTTACACAATGTGCACTATTACTGTAGTATATTTATTAAATGTGCACAATTAGTATAACATATTTTTACAATGTGCATAGACTGTTGTATATTTATAAAATGTGCACTATTACTGTAGTATATTTATACAAGGTGCACTATTGCAGTAATATATTTACACAATGTGCACAGACTGTTGTATAATTATACAATGTGCACAATTACTGTTTTATATTTACACAATGGGCATTTACTGTAGTATATTTTTAAAATGTGCACAGTTATTGTAGTATATTTATACAATGTGCACAATTAGTGAAAAATATTTTACAATGTGCACAATTACTGTATTATATTTACACAATGTGCACTATTACTGTAGTATATTTATATAATGTGCACTATTACTGTAGTATATTTGTACAATGTGCACAATTTCTGTACTATATTTGCACAATGTGCACAGTTGCTGTAGTATATTTACAGGAAGTGCACTATTACTGTACTATATTTACACAATGTGCAGTTACTGTAGTATATTTACACAATGTGCACAATTAATGTAGTATATTTATACAATGTGCACAATTAGTGTACATATTTTTACAATGTGCACAATTACTGTAGTACATTTAAACAATGTGCACTATTACTGTAGTATATTTTTACAATGTGCACAATTAGTGAAAATTATTTTTACAATGTGTACAGACTGTTGTATATTTATACAATGTGCACAATTACTGTAGTATATTTACACAATGTGCACTATTCCTGTATTATATTTTTACAATGTGCACAGACTGTTGTATATTTATACAATGTGCACAATTAGTGTAATATATTTTAACAATGTGCACAGACTTTTGTATATTTATACAATGTGCACAATTAATATTGTATATTTACACAATGTGCACTATTACTGTAGTATATTTTTACAATGTGCGCAGTTAATGTAGTATATTTATACAATATGCACAGACTGTTGTATATTTATACAATGTGCACTATTACTGTAGTATATTTACACAATGTGCACTATTACTGTAGTATATTTATTAAATGTGCACAATTAGTATAACATATTTTTATAATGTGCATAGACTGTTGTATATTTATAAAATGTGCACTATTACTGTAGTATATTTATATAATGTGCACTATTACTGTAGTATATTTGTACAATGTGCACAATTACTGTATTATATTTGCACAATGTGCACAGTTGCTGTAGTATATTTACAGGATGTGCACTATTACTGTACTATATTTACACAATGTGCAGTTACTGTAGTATATTTACACAATGTGCACAATTAATGTAGTATATTTACACAATGTGCCCAATTAATGTAGTATATTTATACAATGTGCACTATTAGTATACATATTTTTACAATGTGCACAATTACTATTGTATATTTAAACAATGTGCACTATTACTGTAGTATATTTTTACAGTGTGCACAATTAGTGAAAAATATTTTTACAATGTGCACAGACTTTTGTATATTTATACAATGTGCACAATTACTGTGGTATATTTAAACAATGTGCACTATTACTGTAGTATATTTTTACAATGTGAGCAGTTACTGTAGTATATTTATATAATATGCACAATTAGTGAAAAATATTTTGACAATGTGCATAGACTGTTGTATATTTATACAATGTGCACAATTACTGTAGTATATGTACACAATGTGCACTATTATTGTAGTATATTTACACAATGTGCACTATTACTGTAGTATATTTATTAAATGTGCACAATTAGTATAACATATTTTTACAATGTGCATAGACTGTTGTATATTTATAAAATGTGCACTATTACTGTAGTATATTTATACAAGGTGCACTATTGCAGTAATATATTTACACAATGTGCACAGACTGTTGTATAATTATACAATGTGCACAATTACTGTTTTATATTTACACAATGGGCATTTACTGTAGTATATTTTTAAAATGTGCACAGTTATTGTAGTATATTTATACAATGTGCACAATTAGTGAAAAATATTTTACAATGTGCACAATTACTGTATTATATTTACACAATGTGCACTATTACTGTAGTATATTTATATAATGTGCACTATTACTGTAGTATATTTGTACAATGTGCACAATTTCTGTACTATATTTGCACAATGTGCACAGTTGCTGTAGTATATTTACAGGAAGTGCACTATTACTGTACTATATTTACACAATGTGCAGTTACTGTAGTATATTTACACAATGTGCACAATTAATGTAGTATATTTATACAATGTGCACAATTAGTGTACATATTTTTACAATGTGCACAATTACTGTAGTACATTTAAACAATGTGCACTATTACTGTAGTATATTTTTACAATGTGCACAATTAGTGAAAATTATTTTTACAATGTGTACAGACTGTTGTATATTTATACAATGTGCACAATTACTGTAGTATATTTACACAATGTGCACTATTCCTGTATTATATTTTTACAATGTGCACAGACTGTTGTATATTTATACAATGTGCACAATTAGTGTAATATATTTTAACAATGTGCACAGACTTTTGTATATTTATACAATGTGCACAATTAATATTGTATATTTACACAATGTGCACTATTACTGTAGTATATTTTTACAATGTGCGCAGTTAATGTAGTATATTTATACAATATGCACAGACTGTTGTATATTTATACAATGTGCACTATTACTGTAGTATATTTACACAATGTGCACTATTACTGTAGTATATTTATTAAATGTGCACAATTAGTATAACATATTTTTATAATGTGCATAGACTGTTGTATATTTATAAAATGTGCACTATTACTGTAGTATATTTATATAATGTGCACTATTACTGTAGTATATTTGTACAATGTGCACAATTACTGTATTATATTTGCACAATGTGCACAGTTGCTGTAGTATATTTACAGGATGTGCACTATTACTGTACTATATTTACACAATGTGCAGTTACTGTAGTATATTTACACAATGTGCACAATTAATGTAGTATATTTACACAATGTGCCCAATTAATGTAGTATATTTATACAATGTGCACTATTAGTATACATATTTTTACAATGTGCACAATTACTATTGTATATTTAAACAATGTGCACTATTACTGTAGTATATTTTTACAGTGTGCACAATTAGTGAAAAATATTTTTACAATGTGCACAGACTTTTGTATATTTATACAATGTGCACAATTACTGTGGTATATTTAAACAATGTGCACTATTACTGTAGTATATTTTTACAATGTGAGCAGTTACTGTAGTATATTTATATAATATGCACAATTAGTGAAAAATATTTTGACAATGTGCATAGACTGTTGTATATTTATACAATGTGCACAATTACTGTAGTATATGTACACAATGTGCACTATTATTGTAGTATATTTACACAATGTGCACTATTACTGCAGTATATTTATTAAATGTGCACAATTAGTATAACATATTTTTACAATGTGCATAGACTGTTGTATATTTATAAAATGTGCACTATTACTGTAGTATATTTATACAAGGTGCACTATTGCAGTAATATATTTACACAATGTGCACAGACTGTTGTATAATTATACAATGTGCACAATTACTGTTTTATATTTACACAATGGGCATTTACTGTAGTATATTTTTAAAATGTGCACAGTTATTGTAGTATATTTATACAATGTGCACAATTAGTGAAAAATATTTTACAATGTGCACAATTACTGTATTATATTTACACAATGTGCACTATTACTGTAGTATATTTATATAATGTGCACTATTACTGTAGTATATTTGTACAATGTGCACAATTTCTGTACTATATTTGCACAATGTGCACAGTTGCTGTAGTATATTTACAGGAAGTGCACTATTACTGTACTATATTTACACAATGTGCAGTTACTGTAGTATATTTACACAATGTGCACAATTAATGTAGTATATTTATACAATGTGCACAATTAGTGTACATATTTTTACAATGTGCACAATTACTGTAGTACATTTAAACAATGTGCACTATTACTGTAGTATATTTTTACAATGTGCACAATTAGTGAAAATTATTTTTACAATGTGTACAGACTGTTGTATATTTATACAATGTGCACAATTACTGTAGTATATTTACACAATGTGCACTATTCCTGTATTATATTTTTACAATGTGCACAGACTGTTGTATATTTATACAATGTGCACAATTAATATTGTATATTTACACAATGTGCACTATTACTGTAGTATATTTTTACAATGTGCGCAGTTAATGTAGTATATTTATACAATATGCACAGACTGTTGTATATTTATACAAGGTGCACTATTACTGTAGTATATTTACACAATGTGCACTATTACTGTAGTATATTTATTAAATGTGCACAATTAGTATAACATATTTTTATAATGTGCATAGACTGTTGTATATTTATAAAATGTGCACTATTACTGTAGTATATTTATATAATGTGCACTATTACTGTAGTATATTTGTACAATGTGCACAATTACTGTATTATATTTGCACAATGTGCACAGTTGCTGTAGTATATTTACAGGATGTGCACTATTACTGTACTATATTTACACAATGTGCAGTTACTGTAGTATATTTACACAATGTGCACAATTAATGTAGTATATTTACACAATGTGCCCAATTAATGTAGTATATTTATACAATGTGCACTATTAGTATACATATTTTTACAATGTGCACAATTACTATTGTATATTTAAACAATGTGCACTATTACTGTAGTATATTTTTACAGTGTGCACAATTAGTGAAAAATATTTTTAAAATGTGCACAGACTTTTGTATATTTATACAATGTGCACAATTACTGTGGTATATTTAAACAATGTGCACTATTACTGTAGTATATTTTTACAATGTGAGCAGTTACTGTAGTATATTTATATAATATGCACAATTAGTGAAAAATATTTTGACAATGTGCATAGACTGTTGTATATTTATACAATGTGCACAATTACTGTAGTATATGTACACAATGTGCACTATTATTGTAGTATATTTACACAATGTGCACTATTACTGTAGTATATTTATTAAATGTGCACAATTAGTATAACATATTTTTACAATGTGCATAGACTGTTGTATATTTATAAAATGTGCACTATTACTGTAGTATATTTATACAAGGTGCACTATTGCAGTAATATATTTACACAATGTGCACAGACTGTTGTATAATTATACAATGTGCACAATTACTGTTTTATATTTACACAATGGGCATTTACTGTAGTATATTTTTAAAATGTGCACAGTTATTGTAGTATATTTATACAATGTGCACAATTAGTGAAAAATATTTTACAATGTGCACAATTACTGTATTATATTTACACAATGTGCACTATTACTGTAGTATATTTATATAATGTGCACTATTACTGTAGTATATTTGTACAATGTGCACAATTTCTGTACTATATTTGCACAATGTGCACAGTTGCTGTAGTATATTTACAGGAAGTGCACTATTACTGTACTATATTTACACAATGTGCAGTTACTGTAGTATATTTACACAATGTGCACAATTAATGTAGTATATTTATACAATGTGCACAATTAGTGTACATATTTTTACAATGTGCACAATTACTGTAGTACATTTAAACAATGTGCACTATTACTGTAGTATATTTTTACAATGTGCACAATTAGTGAAAATTATTTTTACAATGTGTACAGACTGTTGTATATTTATACAATGTGCACAATTACTGTAGTATATTTACACAATGTGCACTATTCCTGTATTATATTTTTACAATGTGCACAGACTGTTGTATATTTATACAATGTGCACAATTAGTGTAATATATTTTAACAATGTGCACAGACTTTTGTATATTTATACAATGTGCACAATTAATATTGTATATTTACACAATGTGCACTATTACTGTAGTATATTTTTACAATGTGCGCAGTTAATGTAGTATATTTATACAATATGCACAGACTGTTGTATATTTATACAATGTGCACTATTACTGTAGTATATTTACACAATGTGCACTATTACTGTAGTATATTTATTAAATGTGCACAATTAGTATAACATATTTTTATAATGTGCATAGACTGTTGTATATTTATAAAATGTGCACTATTACTGTAGTATATTTATATAATGTGCACTATTACTGTAGTATATTTGTACAATGTGCACAATTACTGTATTATATTTGCACAATGTGCACAGTTGCTGTAGTATATTTACAGGATGTGCACTATTACTGTACTATATTTACACAATGTGCAGTTACTGTAGTATATTTACACAATGTGCACAATTAATGTAGTATATTTACACAATGTGCCCAATTAATGTAGTATATTTATACAATGTGCACTATTAGTATACATATTTTTACAATGTGCACAATTACTATTGTATATTTAAACAATGTGCACTATTACTGTAGTATATTTTTACAGTGTGCACAATTAGTGAAAAATATTTTTACAATGTGCACAGACTTTTGTATATTTATACAATGTGCACAATTACTGTGGTATATTTAAACAATGTGCACTATTACTGTAGTATATTTTTACAATGTGAGCAGTTACTGTAGTATATTTATATAATATGCACAATTAGTGAAAAATATTTTGACAATGTGCATAGACTGTTGTATATTTATACAATGTGCACAATTACTGTAGTATATGTACACAATGTGCACTATTATTGTAGTATATTTACACAATGTGCACTATTACTGTAGTATATTTATTAAATGTGCACAATTAGTATAACATATTTTTACAATGTGCATAGACTGTTGTATATTTATAAAATGTGCACTATTACTGTAGTATATTTATACAAGGTGCACTATTGCAGTAATATATTTACACAATGTGCACAGACTGTTGTATAATTATACAATGTGCACAATTACTGTTTTATATTTACACAATGGGCATTTACTGTAGTATATTTTTAAAATGTGCACAGTTATTGTAGTATATTTATACAATGTGCACAATTAGTGAAAAATATTTTACAATGTGCACAATTACTGTATTATATTTACACAATGTGCACTATTACTGTAGTATATTTATATAATGTGCACTATTACTGTAGTATATTTGTACAATGTGCACAATTTCTGTACTATATTTGCACAATGTGCACAGTTGCTGTAGTATATTTACAGGAAGTGCACTATTACTGTACTATATTTACACAATGTGCAGTTACTGTAGTATATTTACACAATGTGCACAATTAATGTAGTATATTTATACAATGTGCACAATTAGTGTACATATTTTTACAATGTGCACAATTACTGTAGTACATTTAAACAATGTGCACTATTACTGTAGTATATTTTTACAATGTGCACAATTAGTGAAAATTATTTTTACAATGTGTACAGACTGTTGTATATTTATACAATGTGCACAATTACTGTAGTATATTTACACAATGTGCACTATTCCTGTATTATATTTTTACAATGTGCACAGACTGTTGTATATTTATACAATGTGCACAATTAGTGTAATATATTTTAACAATGTGCACAGACTTTTGTATATTTATACAATGTGCACAATTAATATTGTATATTTACACAATGTGCACTATTACTGTAGTATATTTTTACAATGTGCGCAGTTAATGTAGTATATTTATACAATATGCACAGACTGTTGTATATTTATACAATGTGCACTATTACTGTAGTATATTTACACAATGTGCACTATTACTGTAGTATATTTATTAAATGTGCACAATTAGTATAACATATTTTTATAATGTGCATAGACTGTTGTATATTTATAAAATGTGCACTATTACTGTAGTATATTTATATAATGTGCACTATTACTGTAGTATATTTGTACAATGTGCACAATTACTGTATTATATTTGCACAATGTGCACAGTTGCTGTAGTATATTTACAGGATGTGCACTATTACTGTACTATATTTACACAATGTGCAGTTACTGTAGTATATTTACACAATGTGCACAATTAATGTAGTATATTTACACAATGTGCCCAATTAATGTAGTATATTTATACAATGTGCACTATTAGTATACATATTTTTACAATGTGCACAATTACTATTGTATATTTAAACAATGTGCACTATTACTGTAGTATATTTTTACAGTGTGCACAATTAGTGAAAAATATTTTTACAATGTGCACAGACTTTTGTATATTTATACAATGTGCACAATTACTGTGGTATATTTAAACAATGTGCACTATTACTGTAGTATATTTTTACAATGTGAGCAGTTACTGTAGTATATTTATATAATATGCACAATTAGTGAAAAATATTTTGACAATGTGCATAGACTGTTGTATATTTATACAATGTGCACAATTACTGTAGTATATGTACACAATGTGCACTATTATTGTAGTATATTTACACAATGTGCACTATTACTGTAGTATATTTATTAAATGTGCACAATTAGTATAACATATTTTTACAATGTGCATAGACTGTTGTATATTTATAAAATGTGCACTATTACTGTAGTATATTTATACAAGGTGCACTATTGCAGTAATATATTTACACAATGTGCACAGACTGTTGTATAATTATACAATGTGCACAATTACTGTTTTATATTTACACAATGGGCATTTACTGTAGTATATTTTTAAAATGTGCACAGTTATTGTAGTATATTTATACAATGTGCACAATTAGTGAAAAATATTTTACAATGTGCACAATTACTGTATTATATTTACACAATGTGCACTATTACTGTAGTATATTTATATAATGTGCACTATTACTGTAGTATATTTGTACAATGTGCACAATTTCTGTACTATATTTGCACAATGTGCACAGTTGCTGTAGTATATTTACAGGAAGTGCACTATTACTGTACTATATTTACACAATGTGCAGTTACTGTAGTATATTTACACAATGTGCACAATTAATGTAGTATATTTATACAATGTGCACAATTAGTGTACATATTTTTACAATGTGCACAATTACTGTAGTACATTTAAACAATGTGCACTATTACTGTAGTATATTTTTACAATGTGCACAATTAGTGAAAATTATTTTTACAATGTGTACAGACTGTTGTATATTTATACAATGTGCACAATTACTGTAGTATATTTACACAATGTGCACTATTCCTGTATTATATTTTTACAATGTGCACAGACTGTTGTATATTTATACAATGTGCACAATTAGTGTAATATATTTTAACAATGTGCACAGACTTTTGTATATTTATACAATGTGCACAATTAATATTGTATATTTACACAATGTGCACTATTACTGTAGTATATTTTTACAATGTGCGCAGTTAATGTAGTATATTTATACAATATGCACAGACTGTTGTATATTTATACAATGTGCACTATTACTGTAGTATATTTACACAATGTGCACTATTACTGTAGTATATTTATTAAATGTGCACAATTAGTATAACATATTTTTATAATGTGCATAGACTGTTGTATATTTATAAAATGTGCACTATTACTGTAGTATATTTATATAATGTGCACTATTACTGTAGTATATTTGTACAATGTGCACAATTACTGTATTATATTTGCACAATGTGCACAGTTGCTGTAGTATATTTACAGGATGTGCACTATTACTGTACTATATTTACACAATGTGCAGTTACTGTAGTATATTTACACAATGTGCACAATTAATGTAGTATATTTACACAATGTGCCCAATTAATGTAGTATATTTATACAATGTGCACTATTAGTATACATATTTTTACAATGTGCACAATTACTATTGTATATTTAAACAATGTGCACTATTACTGTAGTATATTTTTACAGTGTGCACAATTAGTGAAAAATATTTTTACAATGTGCACAGACTTTTGTATATTTATACAATGTGCACAATTACTGTGGTATATTTAAACAATGTGCACTATTACTGTAGTATATTTTTACAATGTGAGCAGTTACTGTAGTATATTTATATAATATGCACAATTAGTGAAAAATATTTTGACAATGTGCATAGACTGTTGTATATTTATACAATGTGCACAATTACTGTAGTATATGTACACAATGTGCACTATTATTGTAGTATATTTACACAATGTGCACTATTACTGCAGTATATTTATTAAATGTGCACAATTAGTATAACATATTTTTACAATGTGCATAGACTGTTGTATATTTATAAAATGTGCACTATTACTGTAGTATATTTATACAAGGTGCACTATTGCAGTAATATATTTACACAATGTGCACAGACTGTTGTATAATTATACAATGTGCACAATTACTGTTTTATATTTACACAATGGGCATTTACTGTAGTATATTTTTAAAATGTGCACAGTTATTGTAGTATATTTATACAATGTGCACAATTAGTGAAAAATATTTTACAATGTGCACAATTACTGTATTATATTTACACAATGTGCACTATTACTGTAGTATATTTATATAATGTGCACTATTACTGTAGTATATTTGTACAATGTGCACAATTTCTGTACTATATTTGCACAATGTGCACAGTTGCTGTAGTATATTTACAGGAAGTGCACTATTACTGTACTATATTTACACAATGTGCAGTTACTGTAGTATATTTACACAATGTGCACAATTAATGTAGTATATTTATACAATGTGCACAATTAGTGTACATATTTTTACAATGTGCACAATTACTGTAGTACATTTAAACAATGTGCACTATTACTGTAGTATATTTTTACAATGTGCACAATTAGTGAAAATTATTTTTACAATGTGTACAGACTGTTGTATATTTATACAATGTGCACAATTACTGTAGTATATTTACACAATGTGCACTATTCCTGTATTATATTTTTACAATGTGCACAGACTGTTGTATATTTATACAATGTGCACAATTAGTGTAATATATTTTAACAATGTGCACAGACTTTTGTATATTTATACAATGTGCACAATTAATATTGTATATTTACACAATGTGCACTATTACTGTAGTATATTTTTACAATGTGTGCAGTTAATGTAGTATATTTATACAATATGCACAGACTGTTGTATATTTATACAATGTGCACTATTACTGTAGTATATTTACACAATGTGCACTATTACTGTAGTATATTTATTAAATGTGCACAATTAGTATAACATATTTTTATAATGTGCATAGACTGTTGTATATTTATAAAATGTGCACTATTACTGTAGTATATTTATATAATGTGCACTATTACTGTAGTATATTTGTACAATGTGCACAATTACTGTATTATATTTGCACAATGTGCACAGTTGCTGTAGTATATTTACAGGATGTGCACTATTACTGTACTATATTTACACAATGTGCAGTTACTGTAGTATATTTACACAATGTGCACAATTAATGTAGTATATTTACACAATGTGCCCAATTAATGTAGTATATTTATACAATGTGCACTATTAGTATACATATTTTTACAATGTGCACAATTACTATTGTATATTTAAACAATGTGCACTATTACTGTAGTATATTTTTACAGTGTGCACAATTAGTGAAAAATATTTTTACAATGTGCACAGACTTTTGTATATTTATACAATGTGCACAATTACTGTAGTATATTTAAACAATGTGCACTATTACTGTAGTATATTTTTACAGTGTGCACAATTAGTGAAAAATATTTTTACAATGTGCACAGACTGTTGTATATTTATACAATGTGCACAATTACTGTAGTATATTTAAACAATGTGCACTATTACTGTAGTATATTTTTACAATGTGAGCAGTTACTGTAGTATATTTATATAATATGCACAATTAGTGAAAAATATTTTGACAATGTGCATAGACTGTTGTATATTTATACAATGTGCACAATTACTGTAGTATATGTACACAATGTGCACTATTATTGTAGTATATTTACACAATGTGCACTATTACTGTAGTATATTTATTAAATGTGCACAATTAGTATAACATATTTTTACAATGTGCATAGACTGTTGTATATTTATAAAATGTGCACTATTACTGTAGTATATTTATACAAGGTGCACTATTGCAGTAATATATTTACACAATGTGCACAGACTGTTGTATAATTATACAATGTGCACAATTACTGTTTTATATTTACACAATGGGCATTTACTGTAGTATATTTTTAAAATGTGCACAGTTATTGTAGTATATTTATACAATGTGCACAATTAGTGAAAAATATTTTACAATGTGCACAATTACTGTATTATATTTACACAATGTGCACTATTACTGTAGTATATTTATATAATGTGCACTATTACTGTAGTATATTTGTACAATGTGCACAATTTCTGTACTATATTTGCACAATGTGCACAGTTGCTGTAGTATATTTACAGGAAGTGCACTATTACTGTACTATATTTACACAATGTGCAGTTACTGTAGTATATTTACACAATGTGCACAATTAATGTAGTATATTTATACAATGTGCACAATTAGTGTACATATTTTTACAATGTGCACAATTACTGTAGTACATTTAAACAATGTGCACTATTACTGTAGTATATTTTTACAATGTGCACAATTAGTGAAAATTATTTTTACAATGTGTACAGACTGTTGTATATTTATACAATGTGCACAATTACTGTAGTATATTTACACAATGTGCACTATTCCTGTATTATATTTTTACAATGTGCACAGACTGTTGTATATTTATACAATGTGCACAATTAGTGTAATATATTTTAACAATGTGCACAGACTTTTGTATATTTATACAATGTGCACAATTAATATTGTATATTTACACAATGTGCACTATTACTGTAGTATATTTTTACAATGTGCGCAGTTAATGTAGTATATTTATACAATATGCACAGACTGTTGTATATTTATACAATGTGCACTATTACTGTAGTATATTTACACAATGTGCACTATTACTGTAGTATATTTATTAAATGTGCACAATTAGTATAACATATTTTTATAATGTGCATAGACTGTTGTATATTTATAAAATGTGCACTATTACTGTAGTATATTTATATAATGTGCACTATTACTGTAGTATATTTGTACAATGTGCACAATTACTGTATTATATTTGCACAATGTGCACAGTTGCTGTAGTATATTTACAGGATGTGCACTATTACTGTACTATATTTACACAATGTGCAGTTACTGTAGTATATTTACACAATGTGCACAATTAATGTAGTATATTTACACAATGTGCCCAATTAATGTAGTATATTTATACAATGTGCACTATTAGTATACATATTTTTACAATGTGCACAATTACTATTGTATATTTAAACAATGTGCACTATTACTGTAGTATATTTTTACAGTGTGCACAATTAGTGAAAAATATTTTTACAATGTGCACAGACTTTTGTATATTTATACAATGTGCACAATTACTGTGGTATATTTAAACAATGTGCACTATTACTGTAGTATATTTTTACAATGTGAGCAGTTACTGTAGTATATTTATATAATATGCACAATTAGTGAAAAATATTTTGACAATGTGCATAGACTGTTGTATATTTATACAATGTGCACAATTACTGTAGTATATGTACACAATGTGCACTATTATTGTAGTATATTTACACAATGTGCACTATTACTGCAGTATATTTATTAAATGTGCACAATTAGTATAACATATTTTTACAATGTGCATAGACTGTTGTATATTTATAAAATGTGCACTATTACTGTAGTATATTTATACAAGGTGCACTATTGCAGTAATATATTTACACAATGTGCACAGACTGTTGTATAATTATACAATGTGCACAATTACTGTTTTATATTTACACAATGGGCATTTACTGTAGTATATTTTTAAAATGTGCACAGTTATTGTAGTATATTTATACAATGTGCACAATTAGTGAAAAATATTTTACAATGTGCACAATTACTGTATTATATTTACACAATGTGCACTATTACTGTAGTATATTTATATAATGTGCACTATTACTGTAGTATATTTGTACAATGTGCACAATTTCTGTACTATATTTGCACAATGTGCACAGTTGCTGTAGTATATTTACAGGAAGTGCACTATTACTGTACTATATTTACACAATGTGCAGTTACTGTAGTATATTTACACAATGTGCACAATTAATGTAGTATATTTATACAATGTGCACAATTAGTGTACATATTTTTACAATGTGCACAATTACTGTAGTACATTTAAACAATGTGCACTATTACTGTAGTATATTTTTACAATGTGCACAATTAGTGAAAATTATTTTTACAATGTGTACAGACTGTTGTATATTTATACAATGTGCACAATTACTGTAGTATATTTACACAATGTGCACTATTCCTGTATTATATTTTTACAATGTGCACAGACTGTTGTATATTTATACAATGTGCACAATTAGTGTAATATATTTTAACAATGTGCACAGACTTTTGTATATTTATACAATGTGCACAATTAATATTGTATATTTACACAATGTGCACTATTACTGTAGTATATTTTTACAATGTGCGCAGTTAATGTAGTATATTTATACAATATGCACAGACTGTTGTATATTTATACAATGTGCACTATTACTGTAGTATATTTACACAATGTGCACTATTACTGTAGTATATTTATTAAATGTGCACAATTAGTATAACATATTTTTATAATGTGCATAGACTGTTGTATATTTATAAAATGTGCACTATTACTGTAGTATATTTATATAATGTGCACTATTACTGTAGTATATTTGTACAATGTGCACAATTACTGTATTATATTTGCACAATGTGCACAGTTGCTGTAGTATATTTACAGGATGTGCACTATTACTGTACTATATTTACACAATGTGCAGTTACTGTAGTATATTTACACAATGTGCACAATTAATGTAGTATATTTACACAATGTGCCCAATTAATGTAGTATATTTATACAATGTGCACTATTAGTATACATATTTTTACAATGTGCACAATTACTATTGTATATTTAAACAATGTGCACTATTACTGTAGTATATTTTTACAGTGTGCACAATTAGTGAAAAATATTTTTACAATGTGCACAGACTTTTGTATATTTATACAATGTGCACAATTACTGTAGTATATTTAAACAATGTGCACTATTACTGTAGTATATTTTTACAGTGTGCACAATTAGTGAAAAATATTTTTACAATGTGCACAGACTGTTGTATATTTATACAATGTGCACAATTACTGTAGTATATTTAAACAATGTGCACTATTACTGTAGTATATTTTTACAATGTGAGCAGTTACTGTAGTATATTTATATAATATGCACAATTAGTGAAAAATATTTTGACAATGTGCATAGACTGTTGTATATTTATACAATGTGCACAATTACTGTAGTATATGTACACAATGTGCACTATTATTGTAGTATATTTACACAATGTGCACTATTACTGTAGTATATTTATTAAATGTGCACAATTAGTATAACATATTTTTACAATGTGCATAGACTGTTGTATATTTATAAAATGTGCACTATTACTGTAGTATATTTATACAAGGTGCACTATTGCAGTAATATATTTACACAATGTGCACAGACTGTTGTATAATTATACAATGTGCACAATTACTGTTTTATATTTACACAATGGGCATTTACTGTAGTATATTTTTAAAATGTGCACAGTTATTGTAGTATATTTATACAATGTGCACAATTAGTGAAAAATATTTTACAATGTGCACAATTACTGTATTATATTTACACAATGTGCACTATTACTGTAGTATATTTATATAATGTGCACTATTACTGTAGTATATTTGTACAATGTGCACAATTTCTGTACTATATTTGCACAATGTGCACAGTTGCTGTAGTATATTTACAGGAAGTGCACTATTACTGTACTATATTTACACAATGTGCAGTTACTGTAGTATATTTACACAATGTGCACAATTAATGTAGTATATTTATACAATGTGCACAATTAGTGTACATATTTTTACAATGTGCACAATTACTGTAGTACATTTAAACAATGTGCACTATTACTGTAGTATATTTTTACAATGTGCACAATTAGTGAAAATTATTTTTACAATGTGTACAGACTGTTGTATATTTATACAATGTGCACAATTACTGTAGTATATTTACACAATGTGCACTATTCCTGTATTATATTTTTACAATGTGCACAGACTGTTGTATATTTATACAATGTGCACAATTAGTGTAATATATTTTAACAATGTGCACAGACTTTTGTATATTTATACAATGTGCACAATTAATATTGTATATTTACACAATGTGCACTATTACTGTAGTATATTTTTACAATGTGCGCAGTTAATGTAGTATATTTATACAATATGCACAGACTGTTGTATATTTATACAATGTGCACTATTACTGTAGTATATTTACACAATGTGCACTATTACTGTAGTATATTTATTAAATGTGCACAATTAGTATAACATATTTTTATAATGTGCATAGACTGTTGTATATTTATAAAATGTGCACTATTACTGTAGTATATTTATATAATGTGCACTATTACTGTAGTATATTTGTACAATGTGCACAATTACTGTATTATATTTGCACAATGTGCACAGTTGCTGTAGTATATTTACAGGATGTGCACTATTACTGTACTATATTTACACAATGTGCAGTTACTGTAGTATATTTACACAATGTGCACAATTAATGTAGTATATTTACACAATGTGCCCAATTAATGTAGTATATTTATACAATGTGCACTATTAGTATACATATTTTTACAATGTGCACAATTACTATTGTATATTTAAACAATGTGCACTATTACTGTAGTATATTTTTACAGTGTGCACAATTAGTGAAAAATATTTTTACAATGTGCACAGACTTTTGTATATTTATACAATGTGCACAATTACTGTGGTATATTTAAACAATGTGCACTATTACTGTAGTATATTTTTACAATGTGAGCAGTTACTGTAGTATATTTATATAATATGCACAATTAGTGAAAAATATTTTGACAATGTGCATAGACTGTTGTATATTTATACAATGTGCACAATTACTGTAGTATATGTACACAATGTGCACTATTATTGTAGTATATTTACACAATGTGCACTATTACTGTAGTATATTTATTAAATGTGCACAATTAGTATAACATATTTTTACAATGTGCATAGACTGTTGTATATTTATAAAATGTGCACTATTACTGTAGTATATTTATACAAGGTGCACTATTGCAGTAATATATTTACACAATGTGCACAGACTGTTGTATAATTATACAATGTGCACAATTACTGTTTTATATTTACACAATGGGCATTTACTGTAGTATATTTTTAAAATGTGCACAGTTATTGTAGTATATTTATACAATGTGCACAATTAGTGAAAAATATTTTACAATGTGCACAATTACTGTATTATATTTACACAATGTGCACTATTACTGTAGTATATTTATATAATGTGCACTATTACTGTAGTATATTTGTACAATGTGCACAATTTCTGTACTATATTTGCACAATGTGCACAGTTGCTGTAGTATATTTACAGGAAGTGCACTATTACTGTACTATATTTACACAATGTGCAGTTACTGTAGTATATTTACACAATGTGCACAATTAATGTAGTATATTTATACAATGTGCACAATTAGTGTACATATTTTTACAATGTGCACAATTACTGTAGTACATTTAAACAATGTGCACTATTACTGTAGTATATTTTTACAATGTGCACAATTAGTGAAAATTATTTTTACAATGTGTACAGACTGTTGTATATTTATACAATGTGCACAATTACTGTAGTATATTTACACAATGTGCACTATTCCTGTATTATATTTTTACAATGTGCACAGACTGTTGTATATTTATACAATGTGCACAATTAGTGTAATATATTTTAACAATGTGCACAGACTTTTGTATATTTATACAATGTGCACAATTAATATTGTATATTTACACAATGTGCACTATTACTGTAGTATATTTTTACAATGTGCGCAGTTAATGTAGTATATTTATACAATATGCACAGACTGTTGTATATTTATACAATGTGCACTATTACTGTAGTATATTTACACAATGTGCACTATTACTGTAGTATATTTATTAAATGTGCACAATTAGTATAACATATTTTTATAATGTGCATAGACTGTTGTATATTTATAAAATGTGCACTATTACTGTAGTATATTTATATAATGTGCACTATTACTGTAGTATATTTGTACAATGTGCACAATTACTGTATTATATTTGCACAATGTGCACAGTTGCTGTAGTATATTTACAGGATGTGCACTATTACTGTACTATATTTACACAATGTGCAGTTACTGTAGTATATTTACACAATGTGCACAATTAATGTAGTATATTTACACAATGTGCCCAATTAATGTAGTATATTTATACAATGTGCACTATTAGTATACATATTTTTACAATGTGCACAATTACTATTGTATATTTAAACAATGTGCACTATTACTGTAGTATATTTTTACAGTGTGCACAATTAGTGAAAAATATTTTTACAATGTGCACAGACTTTTGTATATTTATACAATGTGCACAATTACTGTGGTATATTTAAACAATGTGCACTATTACTGTAGTATATTTTTACAATGTGAGCAGTTACTGTAGTATATTTATATAATATGCACAATTAGTGAAAAATATTTTGACAATGTGCATAGACTGTTGTATATTTATACAATGTGCACAATTACTGTAGTATATGTACACAATGTGCACTATTATTGTAGTATATTTACACAATGTGCACTATTACTGTAGTATATTTATTAAATGTGCACAATTAGTATAACATATTTTTACAATGTGCATAGACTGTTGTATATTTATAAAATGTGCACTATTACTGTAGTATATTTATACAAGGTGCACTATTGCAGTAATATATTTACACAATGTGCACAGACTGTTGTATAATTATACAATGTGCACAATTACTGTTTTATATTTACACAATGGGCATTTACTGTAGTATATTTTTAAAATGTGCACAGTTATTGTAGTATATTTATACAATGTGCACAATTAGTGAAAAATATTTTACAATGTGCACAATTACTGTATTATATTTACACAATGTGCACTATTACTGTAGTATATTTATATAATGTGCACTATTACTGTAGTATATTTGTACAATGTGCACAATTTCTGTACTATATTTGCACAATGTGCACAGTTGCTGTAGTATATTTACAGGAAGTGCACTATTACTGTACTATATTTACACAATGTGCAGTTACTGTAGTATATTTACACAATGTGCACAATTAATGTAGTATATTTATACAATGTGCACAATTAGTGTACATATTTTTACAATGTGCACAATTACTGTAGTACATTTAAACAATGTGCACTATTACTGTAGTATATTTTTACAATGTGCACAATTAGTGAAAATTATTTTTACAATGTGTACAGACTGTTGTATATTTATACAATGTGCACAATTACTGTAGTATATTTACACAATGTGCACTATTCCTGTATTATATTTTTACAATGTGCACAGACTGTTGTATATTTATACAATGTGCACAATTAGTGTAATATATTTTAACAATGTGCACAGACTTTTGTATATTTATACAATGTGCACAATTAATATTGTATATTTACACAATGTGCACTATTACTGTAGTATATTTTTACAATGTGCGCAGTTAATGTAGTATATTTATACAATATGCACAGACTGTTGTATATTTATACAATGTGCACTATTACTGTAGTATATTTACACAATGTGCACTATTACTGTAGTATATTTATTAAATGTGCACAATTAGTATAACATATTTTTATAATGTGCATAGACTGTTGTATATTTATAAAATGTGCACTATTACTGTAGTATATTTATATAATGTGCACTATTACTGTAGTATATTTGTACAATGTGCACAATTACTGTATTATATTTGCACAATGTGCACAGTTGCTGTAGTATATTTACAGGATGTGCACTATTACTGTACTATATTTACACAATGTGCAGTTACTGTAGTATATTTACACAATGTGCACAATTAATGTAGTATATTTACACAATGTGCCCAATTAATGTAGTATATTTATACAATGTGCACTATTAGTATACATATTTTTACAATGTGCACAATTACTATTGTATATTTAAACAATGTGCACTATTACTGTAGTATATTTTTACAGTGTGCACAATTAGTGAAAAATATTTTTACAATGTGCACAGACTTTTGTATATTTATACAATGTGCACAATTACTGTAGTATATTTAAACAATGTGCACTATTACTGTAGTATATTTTTACAGTGTGCACAATTAGTGAAATATATTTATATAATATGCACAATTAGTGAAAAATATTTTGACAATGTGCATAGACTGTTGTATATTTATACAATGTGCACAATTACTGTAGTATATGTACACAATGTGCACTATTATTGTAGTATATTTACACAATGTGCACTATTACTGCAGTATATTTATTAAATGTGCACAATTAGTATAACATATTTTTACAATGTGCATAGACTGTTGTATATTTATAAAATGTGCACTATTACTGTAGTATATTTATACAAGGTGCACTATTGCAGTAATATATTTACACAATGTGCACAGACTGTTGTATAATTATACAATGTGCACAATTACTGTTTTATATTTACACAATGGGCATTTACTGTAGTATATTTTTAAAATGTGCACAGTTATTGTAGTATATTTATACAATGTGCACAATTAGTGAAAAATATTTTACAATGTGCACAATTACTGTATTATATTTACACAATGTGCACTATTACTGTAGTATATTTATATAATGTGCACTATTACTGTAGTATATTTGTACAATGTGCACAATTTCTGTACTATATTTGCACAATGTGCACAGTTGCTGTAGTATATTTACAGGAAGTGCACTATTACTGTACTATATTTACACAATGTGCAGTTACTGTAGTATATTTACACAATGTGCACAATTAATGTAGTATATTTATACAATGTGCACAATTAGTGTACATATTTTTACAATGTGCACAATTACTGTAGTACATTTAAACAATGTGCACTATTACTGTAGTATATTTTTACAATGTGCACAATTAGTGAAAATTATTTTTACAATGTGTACAGACTGTTGTATATTTATACAATGTGCACAATTACTGTAGTATATTTACACAATGTGCACTATTCCTGTATTATATTTTTACAATGTGCACAGACTGTTGTATATTTATACAATGTGCACAATTAGTGTAATATATTTTAACAATGTGCACAGACTTTTGTATATTTATACAATGTGCACAATTAATATTGTATATTTACACAATGTGCACTATTACTGTAGTATATTTTTACAATGTGCGCAGTTAATGTAGTATATTTATACAATATGCACAGACTGTTGTATATTTATACAATGTGCACTATTACTGTAGTATATTTACACAATGTGCACTATTACTGTAGTATATTTATTAAATGTGCACAATTAGTATAACATATTTTTATAATGTGCATAGACTGTTGTATATTTATAAAATGTGCACTATTACTGTAGTATATTTATATAATGTGCACTATTACTGTAGTATATTTGTACAATGTGCACAATTACTGTATTATATTTGCACAATGTGCACAGTTGCTGTAGTATATTTACAGGATGTGCACTATTACTGTACTATATTTACACAATGTGCAGTTACTGTAGTATATTTACACAATGTGCACAATTAATGTAGTATATTTACACAATGTGCCCAATTAATGTAGTATATTTATACAATGTGCACTATTAGTATACATATTTTTACAATGTGCACAATTACTATTGTATATTTAAACAATGTGCACTATTACTGTAGTATATTTTTACAGTGTGCACAATTAGTGAAAAATATTTTTACAATGTGCACAGACTTTTGTATATTTATACAATGTGCACAATTACTGTAGTATATTTAAACAATGTGCACTATTACTGTAGTATATTTTTACAGTGTGCACAATTAGTGAAAAATATTTTTACAATGTGCACAGACTGTTGTATATTTATACAATGTGCACAATTACTGTAGTATATTTAAACAATGTGCACTATTACTGTAGTATATTTTTACAATGTGAGCAGTTACTGTAGTATATTTATATAATATGCACAATTAGTGAAAAATATTTTGACAATGTGCATAGACTGTTGTATATTTATACAATGTGCACAATTACTGTAGTATATGTACACAATGTGCACTATTACTGTAGTATATTTACACAATGTGCACTATTACTGTAGTATATCTATTAAATGTGCACAATTAGTATAACATATTTTTACAATGTGCATAGACTGTTGTATATTTATAAAATGTGCACTATTACTGTAGTATATTTATACAAGGTGCACTATTGCAGTAATATATTTACACAATGTGCACAGACTGTTGTATAATTATACAATGTGCACAATTACTGTTTTATATTTACACAATGGGCATTTACTGTAGTATATTTTTAAAATGTGCACAGTTATTGTAGTATATTTATACAATGTGCACAATTAGTGAAAAATATTTTACAATGTGCACAATTACTGTATTATATTTACACAATGTGCACTATTACTGTAGTATATTTATATAATGTGCACTATTACTGTAGTATATTTGTACAATGTGCACAATTTCTGTACTATATTTGCACAATGTGCACAGTTGCTGTAGTATATTTACAGGAAGTGCACTATTACTGTACTATATTTACACAATGTGCAGTTACTGTAGTATATTTACACAATGTGCACAATTAATGTAGTATATTTATACAATGTGCACAATTAGTGTACATATTTTTACAATGTGCACAATTACTGTAGTACATTTAAACAATGTGCACTATTACTGTAGTATATTTTTACAATGTGCACAATTAGTGAAAATTATTTTTACAATGTGTACAGACTGTTGTATATTTATACAATGTGCACAATTACTGTAGTATATTTACACAATGTGCACTATTCCTGTATTATATTTTTACAATGTGCACAGACTGTTGTATATTTATACAATGTGCACAATTAGTGTAATATATTTTAACAATGTGCACAGACTTTTGTATATTTATACAATGTGCACAATTAATATTGTATATTTACACAATGTGCACTATTACTGTAGTATATTTTTACAATGTGCGCAGTTAATGTAGTATATTTATACAATATGCACAGACTGTTGTATATTTATACAATGTGCACTATTACTGTAGTATATTTACACAATGTGCACTATTACTGTAGTATATTTATTAAATGTGCACAATTAGTATAACATATTTTTATAATGTGCATAGACTGTTGTATATTTATAAAATGTGCACTATTACTGTAGTATATTTATATAATGTGCACTATTACTGTAGTATATTTGTACAATGTGCACAATTACTGTATTATATTTGCACAATGTGCACAGTTGCTGTAGTATATTTACAGGATGTGCACTATTACTGTACTATATTTACACAATGTGCAGTTACTGTAGTATATTTACACAATGTGCACAATTAATGTAGTATATTTACACAATGTGCCCAATTAATGTAGTATATTTATACAATGTGCACTATTAGTATACATATTTTTACAATGTGCACAATTACTATTGTATATTTAAACAATGTGCACTATTACTGTAGTATATTTTTACAGTGTGCACAATTAGTGAAAAATATTTTTACAATGTGCACAGACTTTTGTATATTTATACAATGTGCACAATTACTGTGGTATATTTAAACAATGTGCACTATTACTGTAGTATATTTTTACAATGTGAGCAGTTACTGTAGTATATTTATATAATATGCACAATTAGTGAAAAATATTTTGACAATGTGCATAGACTGTTGTATATTTATACAATGTGCACAATTACTGTAGTATATGTACACAATGTGCACTATTATTGTAGTATATTTACACAATGTGCACTATTACTGCAGTATATTTATTAAATGTGCACAATTAGTATAACATATTTTTACAATGTGCATAGACTGTTGTATATTTATAAAATGTGCACTATTACTGTAGTATATTTATACAAGGTGCACTATTGCAGTAATATATTTACACAATGTGCACAGACTGTTGTATAATTATACAATGTGCACAATTACTGTTTTATATTTACACAATGGGCATTTACTGTAGTATATTTTTAAAATGTGCACAGTTATTGTAGTATATTTATACAATGTGCACAATTAGTGAAAAATATTTTACAATGTGCACAATTACTGTATTATATTTACACAATGTGCACTATTACTGTAGTATATTTATATAATGTGCACTATTACTGTAGTATATTTGTACAATGTGCACAATTTCTGTACTATATTTGCACAATGTGCACAGTTGCTGTAGTATATTTACAGGAAGTGCACTATTACTGTACTATATTTACACAATGTGCAGTTACTGTAGTATATTTACACAATGTGCACAATTAATGTAGTATATTTATACAATGTGCACAATTAGTGTACATATTTTTACAATGTGCACAATTACTGTAGTACATTTAAACAATGTGCACTATTACTGTAGTATATTTTTACAATGTGCACAATTAGTGAAAATTATTTTTACAATGTGTACAGACTGTTGTATATTTATACAATGTGCACAATTACTGTAGTATATTTACACAATGTGCACTATTCCTGTATTATATTTTTACAATGTGCACAGACTGTTGTATATTTATACAATGTGCACAAATTAGTGTAATATATTTTAACAATGTGCACAGACTTTTGTATATTTATACAATGTGCACAATTAATATTGTATATTTACACAATGTGCACTATTACTGTAGTATATTTTTACAATGTGCGCAGTTAATGTAGTATATTTATACAATATGCACAGACTGTTGTATATTTATACAATGTGCACTATTACTGTAGTATATTTACACAATGTGCACTATTACTGTAGTATATTTATTAAATGTGCACAATTAGTATAACATATTTTTATAATGTGCATAGACTGTTGTATATTTATAAAATGTGCACTATTACTGTAGTATATTTATATAATGTGCACTATTACTGTAGTATATTTGTACAATGTGCACAATTACTGTATTATATTTGCACAATGTGCACAGTTGCTGTAGTATATTTACAGGATGTGCACTATTACTGTACTATATTTACACAATGTGCAGTTACTGTAGTATATTTACACAATGTGCACAATTAATGTAGTATATTTACACAATGTGCCCAATTAATGTAGTATATTTATACAATGTGCACTATTAGTATACATATTTTTACAATGTGCACAATTACTATTGTATATTTAAACAATGTGCACTATTACTGTAGTATATTTTTACAGTGTGCACAATTAGTGAAAAATATTTTTACAATGTGCACAGACTTTTGTATATTTATACAATGTGCACAATTACTGTAGTATATTTAAACAATGTGCACTATTACTGTAGTATATTTTTACAGTGTGCACAATTAGTGAAAAATATTTTTACAATGTGCACAGACTGTTGTATATTTATACAATGTGCACAATTACTGTAGTATATTTAAACAATGTGCACTATTACTGTAGTATATTTTTACAATGTGAGCAGTTACTGTAGTATATTTATATAATATGCACAATTAGTGAAAAATATTTTGACAATGTGCATAGACTGTTGTATATTTATACAATGTGCACAATTACTGTAGTATATGTACACAATGTGCACTATTACTGTAGTATATTTACACAATGTGCACTATTACTGTAGTATATTTATTAAATGTGCACAATTAGTATAACATATTTTTACAATGTGCATAGACTGTTGTATATTTATAAAATGTGCACTATTACTGTAGTATATTTATACAAGGTGCACTATTGCAGTAATATATTTACACAATGTGCACAGACTGTTGTATAATTATACAATGTGCACAATTACTGTTTTATATTTACACAATGGGCATTTACTGTAGTATATTTTTAAAATGTGCACAGTTATTGTAGTATATTTATACAATGTGCACAATTAGTGAAAAATATTTTACAATGTGCACAATTACTGTATCATATTTACACAATGTGCACTATTACTGTAGTATATTTATATAATGTGCACTATTACTGTAGTATATTTGTACAATGTGCACAATTTCTGTACTATATTTGCACAATGTGCACAGTTGCTGTAGTATATTTACAGGAAGTGCACTATTACTGTACTATATTTACACAATGTGCAGTTACTGTAGTATATTTACACAATGTGCACAATTAATGTAGTATATTTATACAATGTGCACAATTAGTGTACATATTTTTACAATGTGCACAATTACTGTAGTACATTTAAACAATGTGCACTATTACTGTAGTATATTTTTACAATGTGCACAATTAGTGAAAATTATTTTTACAATGTGTACAGACTGTTGTATATTTATACAATGTGCACAATTACTGTAGTATATTTACACAATGTGCACTATTCCTGTATTATATTTTTACAATGTGCACAGACTGTTGTATATTTATACAATGTGCACAATTAGTGTAATATATTTTAACAATGTGCACAGACTTTTGTATATTTATACAATGTGCACAATTAATATTGTATATTTACACAATGTGCACTATTACTGTAGTATATTTTTACAATGTGCGCAGTTAATGTAGTATATTTATACAATATGCACAGACTGTTGTATATTTATACAATGTGCACTATTACTGTAGTATATTTACACAATGTGCACTATTACTGTAGTATATTTATTAAATGTGCACAATTAGTATAACATATTTTTATAATGTGCATAGACTGTTGTATATTTATAAAATGTGCACTATTACTGTAGTATATTTATATAATGTGCACTATTACTGTAGTATATTTGTACAATGTGCACAATTACTGTATTATATTTGCACAATGTGCACAGTTGCTGTAGTATATTTACAGGATGTGCACTATTACTGTACTATATTTACACAATGTGCAGTTACTGTAGTATATTTACACAATGTGCACAATTAATGTAGTATATTTACACAATGTGCCCAATTAATGTAGTATATTTATACAATGTGCACTATTAGTATACATATTTTTACAATGTGCACAATTACTATTGTATATTTAAACAATGTGCACTATTACTGTAGTATATTTTTACAGTGTGCACAATTAGTGAAAAATATTTTTACAATGTGCACAGACTTTTGTATATTTATACAATGTGCACAATTACTGTGGTATATTTAAACAATGTGCACTATTACTGTAGTATATTTTTACAATGTGAGCAGTTACTGTAGTATATTTATATAATATGCACAATTAGTGAAAAATATTTTGACAATGTGCATAGACTGTTGTATATTTATACAATGTGCACAATTACTGTAGTATATGTACACAATGTGCACTATTATTGTAGTATATTTACACAATGTGCACTATTACTGTAGTATATTTATTAAATGTGCACAATTAGTATAACATATTTTTACAATGTGCATAGACTGTTGTATATTTATAAAATGTGCACTATTACTGTAGTATATTTATACAAGGTGCACTATTGCAGTAATATATTTACACAATGTGCACAGACTGTTGTATAATTATACAATGTGCACAATTACTGTTTTATATTTACACAATGGGCATTTACTGTAGTATATTTTTAAAATGTGCACAGTTATTGTAGTATATTTATACAATGTGCACAATTAGTGAAAAATATTTTACAATGTGCACAATTACTGTATTATATTTACACAATGTGCACTATTACTGTAGTATATTTATATAATGTGCACTATTACTGTAGTATATTTGTACAATGTGCACAATTTCTGTACTATATTTGCACAATGTGCACAGTTGCTGTAGTATATTTACAGGAAGTGCACTATTACTGTACTATATTTACACAATGTGCAGTTACTGTAGTATATTTACACAATGTGCACAATTAATGTAGTATATTTATACAATGTGCACAATTAGTGTACATATTTTTACAATGTGCACAATTACTGTAGTACATTTAAACAATGTGCACTATTACTGTAGTATATTTTTACAATGTGCACAATTAGTGAAAATTATTTTTACAATGTGTACAGACTGTTGTATATTTATACAATGTGCACAATTACTGTAGTATATTTACACAATGTGCACTATTCCTGTATTATATTTTTACAATGTGCACAGACTGTTGTATATTTATACAATGTGCACAATTAGTGTAATATATTTTAACAATGTGCACAGACTTTTGTATATTTATACAATGTGCACAATTAATATTGTATATTTACACAATGTGCACTATTACTGTAGTATATTTTTACAATGTGCGCAGTTAATGTAGTATATTTATACAATATGCACAGACTGTTGTATATTTATACAATGTGCACTATTACTGTAGTATATTTACACAATGTGCACTATTACTGTAGTATATTTATTAAATGTGCACAATTAGTATAACATATTTTTATAATGTGCATAGACTGTTGTATATTTATAAAATGTGCACTATTACTGTAGTATATTTATATAATGTGCACTATTACTGTAGTATATTTGTACAATGTGCACAATTACTGTATTATATTTGCACAATGTGCACAGTTGCTGTAGTATATTTACAGGATGTGCACTATTACTGTACTATATTTACACAATGTGCAGTTACTGTAGTATATTTACACAATGTGCACAATTAATGTAGTATATTTACACAATGTGCCCAATTAATGTAGTATATTTATACAATGTGCACTATTAGTATACATATTTTTACAATGTGCACAATTACTATTGTATATTTAAACAATGTGCACTATTACTGTAGTATATTTTTACAGTGTGCACAATTAGTGAAAAATATTTTTACAATGTGCACAGACTTTTGTATATTTATACAATGTGCACAATTACTGTAGTATATTTAAACAATGTGCACTATTACTGTAGTATATTTTTACAGTGTGCACAATTAGTGAAAAATATTTTTACAATGTGCACAGACTGTTGTATATTTATACAATGTGCACAATTACTGTAGTATATTTAAACAATGTGCACTATTACTGTAGTATATTTTTACAATGTGCGCAGTTACTGTAGTATATTTATATAATATGCACAATTAGTGAAAAATATTTTGACAATGTGCATAGACTGTTGTATATTTATACAATGTGCACAATTACTGTAGTATATGTACACAATGTGCACAATTACTATTGTATATTTAAACAATGTGCACTATTACTGTAGTATATTTTTACAGTGTGCACAATTAGTGAAAAATATTTTTACAATGTGCACAGACTGTTGTATAATTATACAATGTGCACAATTACTGTTTTATATTTACACAATGGGCATTTACTGTAGTATATTTTTAAAATGTGCACAATTATTGTAGTATATTTATACAATGTGCACAATTAGTGAAAAATATTTTACAATGTGCACAATTACTGTATTATATTTAAACAATGTGCACTATTACTGTAGTATATTTATATAATGTGCACTATTACTGTAGTATATTTGTACAATGTGCACAATTTCTGTACTATATTTGCACAATGTGCACAGTTGCTGTAGTATATTTATAGGAAGTGCACTATTACTGTACTATATTTACACAATGTGCAGTTACTGTAGTATATTTACACAATGTGCACAATTAATGTAGTATATTTATACAATGTGCACAATTAGTGTACATATTTTTACAATGTGCACAATTACTGTAGTACATTTAAACAATGTGCACTATTACTGTAGTATATTTTTACAATGTGCACAATTAGTGAAAATTATTTTTACAATGTGCACAGACTGTTGTATATTTATACAATGTGCACAATTACTGTAGTATATTTACACAATGTGCACTATTCCTGTATTATATTTTTACAATGTGCACAGACTGTTGTATATTTATACAATGTGCACAATTAGTGTAATATATTTTAACAATGTGCACAGACTTTTGTATATTTATACAATGTGCACAATTAATATAGTATATTTACACAATGTGCACTATTACTGTAGTATATTTTTACAATGTGCGCAGTTAATGTAGTATATTTATACAATATGCACAGACTGTTGTATATTTATACAATGTGCACTATTACTGTAGTATATTTACACAATGTGCACTATTACTGTAGTATATTTATTAAATGTGCACAATTAGTATAACATATTTTTACAATGTGCATAGACTGTTGTATATTTATAAAATGTGCACTATTACTGTAGTATATTTATATAATGTGCACTATTACTGTAGTATATTTGTACAATGTGCACAATTACTGTATTATATTTGCACAATGTGCACAGTTGCTGTAGTATATTTACAGGATGTGCACTATTACTGTACTATATTTACACAATGTGCAGTTACTGTAGTATATTTACACAATGTGCACAATTAATGTAGTATATTTACACAATGTGCCCAATTAATGTAGTATATTTATACAATGTGCACTATTAGTATACATATTTTTACAATGTGCACAATTACTATTGTATATTTAAACAATGTGCACTATTACTGTAGTATATTTTTACAGTGTGCACAATTAGTGAAAAATATTTTTACAATGTGCACAGACTTTTGTATATTTATACAATGTGCACAATTACTGTAGTATATTTAAACAATGTGCACTATTACTGTAGTATATTTTTACAGTGTGCACAATTAGTGAAAAATATTTTTACAATGTGCACAGACTGTTGTATATTTATACAATGTGCACAATTACTGTAGTATATTTAAACAATGTGCACTATTACTGTAGTATATTTTTACAATGTGAGCAGTTACTGTAGTATATTTATATAATATGCACAATTAGTGAAAAATATTTTGACAATGTGCATAGACTGTTGTATATTTATACAATGTGCACAATTACTGTAGTATATGTACACAATGTGCACTATTACTGTAGTATATTTACACAATGTGCACTATTACTGTAGTATATTTATTAAATGTGCACAATTAGTATAACATATTTTTACAATGTGCATAGACTGTTGTATATTTATAAAATGTGCACTATTACTGTAGTATATTTATATAATGTGCACTATTACTGTAGTATATTTGTACAATGTGCACAATTACTGTATTATATTTGCACAATGTGCACAGTTGCTGTAGTATATTTACAGGATTTGCACTATTACTGTACTATATTTACACAATGTGCAGTTACTGTAGTATATTTACACAATGTGCCCAATTAATGTAGTATATTTATACAATGTGCACTATTAGTATACATATTTTTACAATGTGCACAATTACTATTGTATATTTAAACAATGTGCACTATTACTGTAGTATATTTTTACAGTGTGCACAATTAGTGAAAAATATTTTTACAATGTGCACAGACTGTTGTATATTTATACAATGTGCACAATTACTGTAGTATATTTAAACAATGTGCACTATTACTGTAGTATATTTTTACAATGTGAGCAGTTACTGTAGTATATTTATATAATATGCACAATTAGTGAAAAATATTTTGACAATGTGCATAGACTGTTGTATATTTATACAATGTGCACAATTACTGTAGTATATGTACACAATGTGCACTATTACTGTAGTATATTTACACAATGTGCACTATTACTGTAGTATATTTATTAAATGTGCACAATTAGTATAACATATTTTTACAATGTGCATAGACTGTTGTATATTTATAAAATGTGCACTGTTACTGTAGTATATTTATACAAGGTGCACTATTGCAGTAATATATTTACATAATGTGCACAGACTGTTGTATAATTATACAATGTGCACAATTACTGTTTTATATTTACACAATGGGCATTTACTGTAGTATATTATTAAAATGTGCACAGTTATTGTAGTATATTTATACAATGTGCACAATTAGTGAAAAATATTTTACAATGTGCACAATTACTGTATTATATTTACACAATGTGCACTATTACTGTAGTATATTTATATAATGTGCACTATTACTGTAGTATATTTGTACAATGTGCACAATTTCTGTACTATATTTGCACAATGTGCACAGTTGCTGTAGTATATTTACAGGAAGTGCACTATTACTGTACTATATTTACACAATGTGCAGTTACTGTAGTATATTTACACAATGTGCACAATTAATGTAGTATATTTATACAATGTGCACAATTAGTGTACATATTTTTACAATGTGCACAATTACTGTAGTACATTTAAACAATGTGCACTATTACTGTAGTATATTTTTACAATGTGCACAATTAGTGAAAATTATTTTTACAATGTGCACAGACTGTTGTATATTTATACAATGTGCACAATTACTGTAGTATATTTACACAATGTGCACTATTCCTGTATTATATTTTTACAATGTGCACAGACTGTTGTATATTTATACAATGTGCACAATTAGTGTAGTATATTTTAACAATGTGCACAGACTTTTGTATATTTATACAATGTGCACAATTAATATAGTATATTTACACAATGTGCACTATTACTGTAGTATATTTTTACAATGTGCGCAGTTAATGTAGTATATTTATACAATATGCACAGACTGTTGTATATTTATACAATGTGCACTATTACTGTAGTATATTTACACAATGTACACTATTACTGTAGTATATTTATTAAATGTGCACAATTAGTATAACATATTTTTACAATGTGCATAGACTGTTGTATATTTATACAATGTGCACAATTACTGTAGTATATGTACACAATGTGCACTATTACTGTAGTATATTTACACAATGTGCACTATTACTGTAGTATATTTATTAAATGTGCACAATTAGTATAACATATTTTTACAATGTGCATAGACTGTTGTATATTTATAAAATGTGCACTGTTACTGTAGTATATTTATACAAGGTGCACTATTGCAGTAATATATTTACACAATGTGCACAGACTGTTGTATAATTATACAATGTGCACAATTACTGTTTTATATTTACACAATGGGCATTTACTGTAGTATATTATTAAAATGTGCACAGTTATTGTAGTATATTTATACAATGTGCACAATTAGTGAAAAATATTTTACAATGTGCACAATTACTGTATTATATTTACACAATGTGCACTATTACTGTAGTATATTTATATAATGTGCACTATTACTGTAGTATATTTGTACAATGTGCACAATTTCTGTACTATATTTGCACAATGTGCACAGTTGCTGTAGTATATTTACAGGAAGTGCACTATTACTGTACTATATTTACACAATGTGCAGTTACTGTAGTATATTTACACAATGTGCACAATTAATGTAGTATATTTATACAATGTGCACAATTAGTGTACATATTTTTACAATGTGCACAATTACTGTAGTACATTTAAACAATGTGCACTATTACTGTAGTATATTTTTACAATGTGCACAATTAGTGAAAATTATTTTTACAATGTGCACAGACTGTTGTATATTTATACAATGTGCACAATTACTGTAGTATATTTACACAATGTGCACTATTCCTGTATTATATTTTTACAATGTGCACAGACTGTTGTATATTTATACAATGTGCACAATTAGTGTAGTATATTTTAACAATGTGCACAGACTTTTGTATATTTATACAATGTGCACAATTAATATAGTATATTTACACAATGTGCACTATTACTGTAGTATATTTTTACAATGTGCGCAGTTAATGTAGTATATTTATACAATATGCACAGACTGTTGTATATTTATACAATGTGCACTATTACTGTAGTATATTTACACAATGTACACTATTACTGTAGTATATTTATTAAATGTGCACAATTAGTATAACATATTTTTACAATGTGCATAGACTGTTGTATATTTATAAAATGTGCACTATTACTGTAGTATATTTATATAATGTGCACTATTACTGTAGTATATTTGTACAATGTGCACAATTACTGTATTATATTTGCACAATGTGCACTATTACTGTAGTATATTTATTAAATGTGCACAATTAGTATAACATATTTTTATAATGTGCATAGACTGTTGTATATTTATAAAATGTGCACTATTACTGTAGTATATTTATATAATGTGCACTATTACTGTAGTATATTTGTACAATGTGCACAATTACTGTATTATATTTGCACAATGTGCACAGTTGCTGTAGTATATTTACAGGATGTGCACTATTACTGTACTATATTTACACAATGTGCAGTTACTGTAGTATATTTACACAATGTGCACAATTAATGTAGTATATTTACACAATGTGCCCAATTAATGTAGTATATTTATACAATGTGCACTATTAGTATACATATTTTTACAATGTGCACAATTACTATTGTATATTTAAACAATGTGCACTATTACTGTAGTATATTTTTACAGTGTGCACAATTAGTGAAAAATATTTTTACAATGTGCACAGACTTTTGTATATTTATACAATGTGCACAATTACTGTAGTATATTTAAACAATGTGCACTATTACTGTAGTATATTTTTACAATGTGAGCAGTTACTGTAGTATATTTATATAATATGCACAATTAGTGAAAAATATTTTGACAATGTGCATAGACTGTTGTATATTTATACAATGTGCACAATTACTGTAGTATATGTACACAATGTGCACTATTATTGTAGTATATTTACACAATGTGCACTATTACTGTAGTATATTTATTAAATGTGCACAATTAGTATAACATATTTTTACAATGTGCATAGACTGTTGTATATTTATAAAATGTGCTCTATTACTGTAGTATATTTATACAAGGTGCACTATTGCAGTAATATATTTACACAATGTGCACAGACTGTTGTATAATTATACAATGTGCACAATTACTGTTTTATATTTACACAATGGGCATTTACTGTAGTATATTTTTAAAATGTGCACAGTTATTGTAGTATATTTATACAATGTGCACAATTAGTGAAAAATATTTTACAATGTGCACAATTACTGTATTATATTTACACAATGTGCACTATTACTGTAGTATATTTATATAATGTGCACTATTACTGTAGTATATTTGTACAATGTGCACAATTTCTGTACTATATTTGCTCAATGTGCACAGTTGCTGTAGTATATTTACAGGAAGTGCACTATTACTGTACTATATTTACACAATGTGCAGTTACTGTAGTATATTTACACAATGTGCACAATTAATGTAGTATATTTATACAATGTGCACAATTAGTGTACATATTTTTACAATGTGCACAATTACTGTAGTACATTTAAACAATGTGCACTATTACTGTAGTATATTTTTACAATGTGCACAATTAGTGAAAATTATTTTTACAATGTGTACAGACTGTTGTATATTTATACAATGTGCACAATTACTGTAGTATATTTACACAATGTGCACTATTCCTGTATTATATTTTTACAATGTGCACAGACTGTTGTATATTTATACAATGTGCACAATTAGTGTAATATATTTTAACAATGTGCACAGACTTTTGTATATTTATACAATGTGCACAATTAATATTGTATATTTACACAATGTGCACTATTACTGTAGTATATTTTTACAATGTGCGCAGTTAATGTAGTATATTTATACAATATGCACATACTGTTGTATATTTATACAATGTGCACTATTACTGTAGTATATTTACACAATGTGCACTATTACTGTAGTATATTTATTAAATGTGCACAATTAGTATAACATATTTTTATAATGTGCATAGACTGTTGTATATTTATAAAATGTGCACTATTACTGTAGTATATTTATATAATGTGCACTATTACTGTAGTATATTTGTACAATGTGCACAATTACTGTATTATATTTGCACAATGTGCACAGTTGCTGTAGTATATTTACAGGATGTGCACTATTACTGTACTATATTTACACAATGTGCAGTTACTGTAGTATATTTACACAATGTGCACAATTAATGTAGTATATTTACACAATGTGCCCAATTAATGTAGTATATTTATACAATGTGCACTATTAGTATACATATTTTTACAATGTGCACAATTACTATTGTATATTTAAACAATGTGCACTATTACTGTAGTATATTTTTACAGTGTGCACAATTAGTGAAAAATATTTTTACAATGTGCACAGACTTTTGTATATTTATACAATGTGCACAATTACTGTAGTATATTTAAACAATGTGCACTATTACTGTAGTATATTTTTACAGTGTGCACAATTAGTGAAAAATATTTTTACAATGTGCACAGACTGTTGTATATTTATACAATGTGCACAATTACTGTAGTATATTTAAACAATGTGCACTATTACTGTAGTATATTTTTACAATGTGAGCAGTTACTGTAGTATATTTATATAATATGCACAATTAGTGAAAAATATTTTGACAATGTGCATAGACTGTTGTATATTTATACAATGTGCACAATTACTGTAGTATATGTACACAATGTGCACTATTACTGTAGTATATTTACACAATGTGCACTATTACTGTAGTATATTTATTAAATGTGCACAATTAGTATAACATATTTTTACAATGTGCATAGACTGTTGTATATTTATAAAATGTGCACTATTACTGTAGTATATTTATACAAGGTGCACTATTGCAGTAATATATTTACACAATGTGCACAGACTGTTGTATAATTATACAATGTGCACAAATACTGTTTTATATTTACACAATGGGCATTTACTGTAGTATATTTTTAAAATGTGCACAGTTTTTGTAGTATATTTATACAATATGCACAATTAGTGAAAAATATTTTACAATGTGCACAATTACTGTATTATATTTACACAATGTGCACTATTACTGTAGTATATTTATATAATGTGCACTATTACTGTAGTATATTTGTACAATGTGCACAATTTCTGTACTATATTTGCACAATGTGCACAGTTGCTGTAGTATATTTACAGGAAGTGCACTATTACTGTACTATATTTACACAATGTGCAGTTACTATAGTATATTTACACAATGTGCACAATTAATGTAGTATATTTATACAATGCGCACAATTAGTGTACATATTTTTACAATGTGCACAATTACTGTAGTACATTTAAACAATGTGCACTATTACTGTAGTATATTTTTACAATGTGCACAATTAGTGAAAATTATTTTTACAATGTGCACAGACTGTTGTATATTTATACAATGTGCACAATTACTGTAGTATATTTACACAATGTGCACTATTACTGTATTATATTTTTACAATGTGCACAGACTGTTGTATATTTATACAATGTGCACAATTAGTGTAATATATTTTAACAATGTGCACAGACTTTTGTATATTTATACAATGTGCACAATTAATATAGTATATTTACACAATGTGCACTATTACTGTAGTATATTTTTACAATGTGCGCAGTTAATGTAGTATATTTATACAATATGCACAGACTGTTGTATATTTATACAATGTGCACTATTACTGTAGTATATTTACACAATGTGCACTATTACTGTAGTATATTTATTAAATGTGCACAATTAGTATAACATATTTTTATAATGTGCATAGACTGTTGTATATTTATAAAATGTGCACTATTACTGTAGTATATTTATATAATGTGCACTATTACTGTAGTATATTTGTACAATGTGCACAATTACTGTATTATATTTGCACAATGTGCACAGTTGCTGTAGTATATTTACAGGATGTGCACTATTACTGTACTATATTTACACAATGTGCAGTTACTGTAGTATATTTACACAATGTGCACAATTAATGTAGTATATTTACACAATGTGCCCAATTAATGTAGTATATTTATACAATGTGCACTATTAGTATACATATTTTTACAATGTGCACAATTACTATTGTATATTTAAACAATGTGCACTATTACTGTAGTATATTTTTACAGTGTGCACAATTAGTGAAAAATATTTTTACAATGTGCACAGACTTTTGTATATTTATACAATGTGCACAATTACTGTAGTATATTTAAACAATGTGCACTATTACTGTAGTATATTTTTACAGTGTGCACAATTAGTGAAAAATATTTTTACAATGTGCACAGACTGTTGTATATTTATACAATGTGCACAATTACTGTAGTATATTTAAACAATGTGCACTATTACTGTAGTATATTTTTACAATGTGCGCAGTTACTGTAGTATATTTATATAATATGCACAATTAGTGAAAAATATTTTGACAATGTGCATAGACTGTTGTATATTTATACAATGTGCACAATTACTGTAGTATATGTACACAATGTGCACAATTACTATTGTATATTTAAACAATGTGCACTATTACTGTAGTATATTTTTACAGTGTGCACAATTAGTGAAAAATATTTTTACAATGTGCACAGACTGTTGTATAATTATACAATGTGCACAATTACTGTTTTATATTTACACAATGGGCATTTACTGTAGTATATTTTTAAAATGTGCACAGTTATTGTAGTATATTTATACAATGTGCACAATTAGTGAAAAATATTTTACAATGTGCACAATTACTGTATTATATTTAAACAATGTGCACTATTACTGTAGTATATTTATATAATGTGCACTATTACTGTAGTATATTTGTACAATGTGCACAATTTCTGTACTATATTTGCACAATGTGCACAGTTGCTGTAGTATATTTACAGGAAGTGCACTATTACTGTACTATATTTACACAATGTGCAGTTACTGTAGTATATTTACACAATGTGCACAATTAATGTAGTATATTTATACAATGTGCACAATTAGTGTACATATTTTTACAATGTGCACAATTACTGTAGTACATTTAAACAATGTGCACTATTACTGTAGTATATTTTTACAATGTGCACAATTAGTGAAAATTATTTTTACAATGTGCACAGACTGTTGTATATTTATACAATGTGCACAATTACTGTAGTATATTTACACAATGTGCATTATTCCTGTATTATATTTTTACAATGTGCACAGACTGTTGTATATTTATACAATGTGCACAATTAGTGGAATATATTTTAACAATGTGCACAGACTTTTGTATATTTATACAATGTGCACAATTAATATAGTATATTTACACAATGTGCACTATTACTGTAGTATATTTTTACAATGTGCGCAGTTAATGTAGTATATTTATACAATATGCACAGACTGTTGTATATTTATACAATGTGCACTATTACTGTAGTATATTTACACAATGTGCACTATTACTGTAGTATATTTATTAAATGTGCACAATTAGTATAACATATTTTTACAATGTGCATAGACTGTTGTATATTTATAAAATGTGCACTATTACTGTAGTATATTTATATAATGTGCACTATTACTGTAGTATATTTGTACAATGTGCACAATTACTGTATTATATTTGCACAATGTGCACTATTACTGTAGTATATTTATTAAATGTGCACAATTAGTATAACATATTTTTATAATGTGCATAGACTGTTGTATATTTATAAAATGTGCACTATTACTGTAGTATATTTATATAATGTGCACTATTACTGTAGTATATTTGTACAATGTGCACAATTACTGTATTATATTTGCACAATGTGCACAGTTGCTGTAGTATATTTACAGGATGTGCACTATTACTGTACTATATTTACACAATGTGCAGTTACTGTAGTATATTTACACAATGTGCACAATTAATGTAGTATATTTACACAATGTGCCCAATTAATGTAGTATATTTATACAATGTGCACTATTAGTATACATATTTTTACAATGTGCACAATTACTATTGTATATTTAAACAATGTGCACTATTACTGTAGTATATTTTTACAGTGTGCACAATTAGTGAAAAATATTTTTACAATGTGCACAGACTTTTGTATATTTATACAATGTGCACAATTACTGTAGTATATTTAAACAATGTGCACTATTACTGTAGTATATTTTTACAGTGTGCACAATTAGTGAAAAATATTTTTACAATGTGCACAGACTGTTGTATATTTATACAATGTGCACAATTACTGTAGTATATTTAAACAATGTGCACTATTACTGTAGTATATTTTTACAATGTGCGCAGTTACTGTAGTATATTTATATAATATGCACAATTAGTGAAAAATATTTTGACAATGTGCATAGACTGTTGTATATTTATACAATGTGCACAATTACTGTAGTATATGTACACAATGTGCACAATTACTATTGTATATTTAAACAATGTGCACTATTACTGTAGTATATTTTTACAGTGTGCACAATTAGTGAAAAATATTTTTACAATGTGCACAGACTGTTGTATAATTATACAATGTGCACAATTACTGTTTTATATTTACACAATGGGCATTTACTGTAGTATATTTTTAAAATGTGCACAGTTATTGTAGTATATTTATACAATGTGCACAATTAGTGAAAAATATTTTACAATGTGCACAATTACTGTATTATATTTAAACAATGTGCACTATTACTGTAGTATATTTATATAATGTGCACTATTACTGTAGTATATTTGTACAATGTGCACAATTTCTGTACTATATTTGCACAATGTGCACAGTTGCTGTAGTATATTTACAGGAAGTGCACTATTACTGTACTATATTTACACAATGTGCAGTTACTGTAGTATATTTACACAATGTGCACAATTAATGTAGTATATTTATACAATGTGCACAATTAGTGTACATATTTTTACAATGTGCACAATTACTGTAGTACATTTAAACAATGTGCACTATTACTGTAGTATATTTTTACAATGTGCACAATTAGTGAAAATTATTTTTACAATGTGCACAGACTGTTGTATATTTATACAATGTGCACAATTACTGTAGTATATTTACACAATGTGCACTATTCCTGTATTATATTTTTACAATGTGCACAGACTGTTGTATATTTATACAATGTGCACAATTAGTGGAATATATTTTAACAATGTGCACAGACTTTTGTATATTTATACAATGTGCACAATTAATATAGTATATTTACACAATGTGCACTATTACTGTAGTATATTTTTACAATGTGCGCAGTTAATGTAGTATATTTATACAATATGCACAGACTGTTGTATATTTATACAATGTGCACTATTACTGTAGTATATTTACACAATGTGCACTATTACTGTAGTATATTTATTAAATGTGCACAATTAGTATAACATATTTTTACAATGTGCATAGACTGTTGTATATTTATAAAATGTGCACTATTACTGTAGTATATTTATATAATGTGCACTATTACTGTAGTATATTTGTACAATGTGCACAATTACTGTATTATATTTGCACAATGTGCACTATTACTGTAGTATATTTATTAAATGTGCACAATTAGTATAACATATTTTTATAATGTGCATAGACTGTTGTATATTTATAAAATGTGCACTATTACTGTAGTATATTTATATAATGTGCACTATTACTGTAGTATATTTGTACAATGTGCACAATTACTGTATTATATTTGCACAATGTGCACAGTTGCTGTAGTATATTTACAGGATGTGCACTATTACTGTACTATATTTACACAATGTGCAGTTACTGTAGTATATTTACACAATGTGCACAATTAATGTAGTATATTTACACAATGTGCCCAATTAATGTAGTATATTTATACAATGTGCACTATTAGTATACATATTTTTACAATGTGCACAATTACTATTGTATATTTAAACAATGTGCACTATTACTGTAGTATATTTTTACAGTGTGCACAATTAGTGAAAAATATTTTTACAATGTGCACAGACTTTTGTATATTTATACAATGTGCACAATTACTGTAGTATATTTAAACAATGTGCACTATTACTGTAGTATATTTTTACAATGTGAGCAGTTACTGTAGTATATTTATATAATATGCACAATTAGTGAAAAATATTTTGACAATGTGCATAGACTGTTGTATATTTATACAATGTGCACAATTACTGTAGTATATGTACACAATGTGCACTATTATTGTAGTATATTTACACAATGTGCACTATTACTGTAGTATATTTATTAAATGTGCACAATTAGTATAACATATTTTTACAATGTGCATAGACTGTTGTATATTTATAAAATGTGCACTATTACTGTAGTATATTTATACAAGGTGCACTATTGCAGTAATATATTTACACAATGTGCACAGACTGTTGTATAATTATACAATGTGCACAATTACTGTTTTATATTTACACAATGGGCATTTACTGTAGTATATTTTTAAAATGTGCACAGTTATTGTAGTATATTTATACAATGTGCACAATTAGTGAAAAATATTTTACAATGTGCACAATTACTGTATTATATTTACACAATGTGCACTATTACTGTAGTATATTTATATAATGTGCACTATTACTGTAGTATATTTGTACAATGTGCACAATTTCTGTACTATATTTGCACAATGTGCACAGTTGCTGTAGTATATTTACAGGAAGTGCACTATTACTGTACTATATTTACACAATGTGCAGTTACTGTAGTATATTTACACAATGTGCACAATTAATGTAGTATATTTATACAATGCGCACAATTAGTGTACATATTTTTACAATGTGCACAATTACTGTAGTACATTTAAACAATGTGCACTATTACTGTAGTATATTTTTACAATGTGCACAATTAGTGAAAATTATTTTTACAATGTGCACAGACTGTTGTATATTTATACAATGTGCACAATTACTGTAGTATATTTACACAATGTGCACTATTACTGTATTATATTTTTACAATGTGCACAGACTGTTGTATATTTATACAATGTGCACAATTAGTGTAATATATTTTAACAATGTGCACAGACTTTTGTATATTTATACAATGTGCACAATTAATATAGTATATTTACACAATGTGCACTATTACTGTAGTATATTTTTACAATGTGCGCAGTTAATGTAGTATATTTATACAATATGCACAGACTGTTGTATATTTATACAATGTGCACTATTACTGTAGTATATTTACACAATGTGCACTATTACTGTAGTATATTTATTAAATGTGCACAATTAGTATAACATATTTTTATAATGTGCATAGACTGTTGTATATTTATAAAATGTGCACTATTACTGTAGTATATTTATATAATGTGCACTATTACTGTAGTATATTTGTACAATGTGCACAATTACTGTATTATATTTGCACAATGTGCACAGTTGCTGTAGTATATTTACAGGATGTGCACTATTACTGTACTATATTTACACAATGTGCAGTTACTGTAGTATATTTACACAATGTGCACAATTAATGTAGTATATTTACACAATGTGCCCAATTAATGTAGTATATTTATACAATGTGCACTATTAGTATACATATTTTTACAATGTGCACAATTACTATTGTATATTTAAACAATGTGCACTATTACTGTAGTATATTTTTACAGTGTGCACAATTAGTGAAAAATATTTTTACAATGTGCACAGACTTTTGTATATTTATACAATGTGCACAATTACTGTAGTATATTTAAACAATGTGCACTATTACTGTAGTATATTTTTACAGTGTGCACAATTAGTGAAAAATATTTTTACAATGTGCACAGACTGTTGTATATTTATACAATGTGCACAATTACTGTAGTATATTTAAACAATGTGCACTATTACTGTAGTATATTTTTACAATGTGCGCAGTTACTGTAGTATATTTATATAATATGCACAATTAGTGAAAAATATTTTGACAATGTGCATAGACTGTTGTATATTTATACAATGTGCACAATTACTGTAGTATATGTACACAATGTGCACAATTACTATTGTATATTTAAACAATGTGCACTATTACTGTAGTATATTTTTACAGTGTGCACAATTAGTGAAAAATATTTTTACAATGTGCACAGACTGTTGTATAATTATACAATGTGCACAATTACTGTTTTATATTTACACAATGGGCATTTACTGTAGTATATTTTTAAAATATGCACAGTTATTGTAGTATATTTATACAATGTGCACAATTAGTGAAAAATATTTTACAATGTGCACAATTACTGTATTATATTTAAACAATGTGCACTATTACTGTAGTATATTTATATAATGTGCACTATTACTGTAGTATATTTGTACAATGTGCACAATTTCTGTACTATATTTGCACAATGTGCACAGTTGCTGTAGTATATTTACAGGAAGTGCACTATTACTGTACTATATTTACACAATGTGCAGTTACTGTAGTATATTTACACAATGTGCACAATTAATGTAGTATATTTATACAATGTGCACAATTAGTGTACATATTTTTACAATGTGCACAATTACTGTAGTACATTTAAACAATGTGCACTATTACTGTAGTATATTTTTACAATGTGCACAATTAGTGAAAATTATTTTTACAATGTGCACAGACTGTTGTATATTTATACAATGTGCACAATTACTGTAGTATATTTACACAATGTGCATTATTCCTGTATTATATTTTTACAATGTGCACAGACTGTTGTATATTTATACAATGTGCACAATTAGTGGAATATATTTTAACAATGTGCACAGACTTTTGTATATTTATACAATGTGCACAATTAATATAGTATATTTACACAATGTGCACTATTACTGTAGTATATTTTTACAATGTGCGCAGTTAATGTAGTATATTTATACAATATGCACAGACTGTTGTATATTTATACAATGTGCACTATTACTGTAGTATATTTACACAATGTGCACTATTACTGTAGTATATTTATTAAATGTGCACAATTAGTATAACATATTTTTACAATGTGCATAGACTGTTGTATATTTATAAAATGTGCACTATTACTGTAGTATATTTATATAATGTGCACTATTACTGTAGTATATTTGTACAATGTGCACAATTACTGTATTATATTTGCACAATGTGCACTATTACTGTAGTATATTTATTAAATGTGCACAATTAGTATAACATATTTTTATAATGTGCATAGACTGTTGTATATTTATAAAATGTGCACTATTACTGTAGTATATTTATATAATGTGCACTATTACTGTAGTATATTTGTACAATGTGCACAATTACTGTATTATATTTGCACAATGTGCACAGTTGCTGTAGTATATTTACAGGATGTGCACTATTACTGTACTATATTTACACAATGTGCAGTTACTGTAGTATATTTACACAATGTGCACAATTAATGTAGTATATTTACACAATGTGCCCAATTAATGTAGTATATTTATACAATGTGCACTATTAGTATACATATTTTTACAATGTGCACAATTACTATTGTATATTTAAACAATGTGCACTATTACTGTAGTATATTTTTACAGTGTGCACAATTAGTGAAAAATATTTTTACAATGTGCACAGACTTTTGTATATTTATACAATGTGCACAATTACTGTAGTATATTTAAACAATGTGCACTATTACTGTAGTATATTTTTACAGTGTTCACAATTAGTGAAAAATATTTTTACAATGTGCACAGACTGTTGTATATTTATACAATGTGCACAATTACTGTAGTATATTTAAACAATGTGCACTATTACTGTAGTATATTTTTACAATGTGCGCAGTTACTGTAGTATATTTATATAATATGCACAATTAGTGAAAAATATTTTGACAATGTGCATAGACTGTTGTATATTTATACAATGTGCACAATTACTGTAGTATATGTACACAATGTGCACAATTACTATTGTATATTTAAACAATGTGCACTATTACTGTAGTATATTTTTACAGTGTGCACAATTAGTGAAAAATATTTTTACAATGTGCACAGACTGTTGTATAATTATACAATGTGCACAATTACTGTTTTATATTTACACAATGGGCATTTACTGTAGTATATTTTTAAAATGTGCACAGTTATTGTAGTATATTTATACAATGTGCACAATTAGTGAAAAATATTTTACAATGTGCACAATTACTGTATTATATTTAAACAATGTGCACTATTACTGTAGTATATTTATATAATGTGCACTATTACTGTAGTATATTTGTACAATGTGCACAATTTCTGTACTATATTTGCACAATGTGCACAGTTGCTGTAGTATATTTACAGGAAGTGCACTATTACTGTACTATATTTACACAATGTGCAGTTACTGTAGTATATTTACACAATGTGCACAATTAATGTAGTATATTTATACAATGTGCACAATTAGTGTACATATTTTTACAATGTGCACAATTACTGTAGTACATTTAAACAATGTGCACTATTACTGTAGTATATTTTTACAATGTGCACAATTAGTGAAAATTATTTTTACAATGTGCACAGACTGTTGTATATTTATACAATGTGCACAATTACTGTAGTATATTTACACAATGTGCACTATTCCTGTATTATATTTTTACAATGTGCACAGACTGTTGTATATTTATACAATGTGCACAATTAGTGGAATATATTTTAACAATGTGCACAGACTTTTGTATATTTATACAATGTGCACAATTAATATAGTATATTTACACAATGTGCACTATTACTGTAGTATATTTTTACAATGTGCGCAGTTAATGTAGTATATTTATACAATATGCACAGACTGTTGTATATTTATACAATGTGCACTATTACTGTAGTATATTTACACAATGTGCACTATTACTGTAGTATATTTATTAAATGTGCACAATTAGTATAACATATTTTTACAATGTGCATAGACTGTTGTATATTTATAAAATGTGCACTATTACTGTAGTATATTTATATAATGTGCACTATTACTGTAGTATATTTGTACAATGTGCACAATTACTGTATTATATTTGCACAATGTGCACTATTACTGTAGTATATTTATTAAATGTGCACAATTAGTATAACATATTTTTATAATGTGCATAGACTGTTGTATATTTATAAAATGTGCACTATTACTGTAGTATATTTATATAATGTGCACTATTACTGTAGTATATTTGTACAATGTGCACAATTACTGTATTATATTTGCACAATGTGCACAGTTGCTGTAGTATATTTACAGGATGTGCACTATTACTGTACTATATTTACACAATGTGCAGTTACTGTAGTATATTTACACAATGTGCACAATTAATGTAGTATATTTACACAATGTGCCCAATTAATGTAGTATATTTATACAATGTGCACTATTAGTATACATATTTTTACAATGTGCACAATTACTATTGTATATTTAAACAATGTGCACTATTACTGTAGTATATTTTTACAGTGTGCACAATTAGTGAAAAATATTTTTACAATGTGCACAGACTTTTGTATATTTATACAATGTGCACAATTACTGTAGTATATTTAAACAATGTGCACTATTACTGTAGTATATTTTTACAATGTGAGCAGTTACTGTAGTATATTTATATAATATGCACAATTAGTGAAAAATATTTTGACAATGTGCATAGACTGTTGTATATTTATACAATGTGCACAATTACTGTAGTATATGTACACAATGTGCACTATTATTGTAGTATATTTACACAATGTGCACTATTACTGTAGTATATTTATTAAATGTGCACAATTAGTATAACATATTTTTACAATGTGCATAGACTGTTGTATATTTATAAAATGTGCACTATTACTGTAGTATATTTATACAAGGTGCACTATTGCAGTAATATATTTACACAATGTGCACAGACTGTTGTATAATTATACAATGTGCACAATTACTGTTTTATATTTACACAATGGGCATTTACTGTAGTATATTTTTAAAATGTGCACAGTTATTGTAGTATATTTATACAATGTGCACAATTAGTGAAAAATATTTTACAATGTGCACAATTACTGTATTATATTTACACAATGTGCACTATTACTGTAGTATATTTATATAATGTGCACTATTACTGTAGTATATTTGTACAATGTGCACAATTTCTGTACTATATTTGCACAATGTGCACAGTTGCTGTAGTATATTTACAGGAAGTGCACTATTACTGTACTATATTTACACAATGTGCAGTTACTGTAGTATATTTACACAATGTGCACAATTAATGTAGTATATTTATACAATGTGCACAATTAGTGTACATATTTTTACAATGTGCACAATTACTGTAGTACATTTAAACAATGTGCACTATTACTGTAGTATATTTTTACAATGTGCACAATTAGTGAAAATTATTTTTACAATGTGTACAGACTGTTGTATATTTATACAATGTGCACAATTACTGTAGTATATTTACACAATGTGCACTATTCCTGTATTATATTTTTACAATGTGCACAGACTGTTGTATATTTATACAATGTGCACAATTAGTGTAATATATTTTAACAATGTGCACAGACTTTTGTATATTTATACAATGTGCACAATTAATATTGTATATTTACACAATGTGCACTATTACTGTAGTATATTTTTACAATGTGCGCAGTTAATGTAGTATATTTATACAATATGCACATACTGTTGTATATTTATACAATGTGCACTATTACTGTAGTATATTTACACAATGTGCACTATTACTGTAGTATATTTATTAAATGTGCACAATTAGTATAACATATTTTTATAATGTGCATAGACTGTTGTATATTTATAAAATGTGCACTATTACTGTAGTATATTTATATAATGTGCACTATTACTGTAGTATATTTGTACAATGTGCACAATTACTGTATTATATTTGCACAATGTGCACAGTTGCTGTAGTATATTTACAGGATGTGCACTATTACTGTACTATATTTACACAATGTGCAGTTACTGTAGTATATTTACACAATGTGCACAATTAATGTAGTATATTTACACAATGTGCCCAATTAATGTAGTATATTTATACAATGTGCACTATTAGTATACATATTTTTACAATGTGCACAATTACTATTGTATATTTAAACAATGTGCACTATTACTGTAGTATATTTTTACAGTGTGCACAATTAGTGAAAAATATTTTTACAATGTGCACAGACTTTTGTATATTTATACAATGTGCACAATTACTGTAGTATATTTAAACAATGTGCACTATTACTGTAGTATATTTTTACAGTGTGCACAATTAGTGAAAAATATTTTTACAATGTGCACAGACTGTTGTATATTTATACAATGTGCACAATTACTGTAGTATATTTAAACAATGTGCACTATTACTGTAGTATATTTTTACAATGTGAGCAGTTACTGTAGTATATTTATATAATATGCACAATTAGTGAAAAATATTTTGACAATGTGCATAGACTGTTGTATATTTATACAATGTGCACAATTACTGTAGTATATGTACACAATGTGCACAATTACTATTGTATATTTAAACAATGTGCACTATTACTGTAGTATATTTTTACAGTGTGCACAATTAGTGAAAAATATTTTTACAATGTGCACAGACTGTTGTATAATTATACAATGTGCACAATTACTGTTTTATATTTACACAATGGGCATTTACTGTAGTATATTTTTAAAATGTGCACAGTTATTGTAGTATATTTATACAATGTGCACAATTAGTGAAAAATATTTTACAATGTGCACAATTACTGTATTATATTTAAACAATGTGCACTATTACTGTAGTATATTTATATAATGTGCACTATTACTGTAGTATATTTGTACAATGTGCACAATTTCTGTACTATATTTGCACAATGTGCACAGTTGCTGTAGTATATTTACAGGAAGTGCACTATTACTGTACTATATTTACACAATGTGCAGTTACTGTAGTATATTTACACAATGTGCACAATTAATGTAGTATATTTATACAATGTGCACAATTAGTGTACATATTTTTACAATGTGCACAATTACTGTAGTACATTTAAACAATGTGCACTATTACTGTAGTATATTTTTACAATGTGCACAATTAGTGAAAATTATTTTTACAATGTGCACAGACTGTTGTATATTTATACAATGTGCACAATTACTGTAGTATATTTACACAATGTGCACTATTCCTGTATTATATTTTTACAATGTGCACAGACTGTTGTATATTTATACAATGTGCACAATTAGTGGAATATATTTTAACAATGTGCACAGACTTTTGTATATTTATACAATGTGCACAATTAATATAGTATATTTACACAATGTGCACTATTACTGTAGTATATTTTTACAATGTGCGCAGTTAATGTAGTATATTTATACAATATGCACAGACTGTTGTATATTTATACAATGTGCACTATTACTGTAGTATATTTACACAATGTGCACTATTACTGTAGTATATTTATTAAATGTGCACAATTAGTATAACATATTTTTACAATGTGCATAGACTGTTGTATATTTATAAAATGTGCACTATTACTGTAGTATATTTATATAATGTGCACTATTACTGTAGTATATTTGTACAATGTGCACAATTACTGTATTATATTTGCACAATGTGCACAGTTGCTGTAGTATATTTACAGGATGTGCACTATTACTGTACTATATTTACACAATGTGCAGTTACTGTAGTATATTTACACAATGTGCACAATTAATGTAGTATATTTACACAATGTGCCCAATTAATGTAGTATATTTATACAATGTGCACTATTAGTATACATATTTTTACAATGTGCACAATTACTATTGTATATTTAAACAATGTGCACTATTACTGTAGTATATTTTTACAGTGTGCACAATTAGTGAAAAATATTTTTACAATGTGCACAGACTTTTGTATATTTATACAATGTGCACAATTACTGTAGTATATTTAAACAATGTGCACTATTACTGTAGTATATTTTTACAGTGTGCACAATTAGTGAAAAATATTTTTACAATGTGCACAGACTGTTGTATATTTATACAATGTGCACAATTACTGTAGTATATTTAAACAATGTGCACTATTACTGTAGTATATTTTTACAATGTGAGCAGTTACTGTAGTATATTTATATAATATGCACAATTAGTGAAAAATATTTTGACAATGTGCATAGACTGTTGTATATTTATACAATGTGCACAATTACTGTAGTATATGTACACAATGTGCACTATTACTGTAGTATATTTACACAATGTGCACTATTACTGTAGTATATTTATTAAATGTGCACAATTAGTATAACATATTTTTACAATGTGCATAGACTGTTGTATATTTATAAAATGTGCACTGTTACTGTAGTATATTTATACAAGGTGCACTATTGCAGTAATATATTTACACAATGTGCACAGACTGTTGTATAATTATACAATGTGCACAATTACTGTTTTATGTTTACACAATGGGCATTTACTGTAGTATATTTTTAAAATGTGTACAGTTATTGTAGTATATTTATACAATGTGCACAATTAGTGAAAAATATTTTACAATGTGCACAATTACTGTATTATATTTACACAATGTGCACTATTACTGTAGTATATTTATATAATGTGCACTATTACTGTAGTATATTTGTACAATGTGCACAATTTCTGTACTATATTTGCACAATGTGCACAGTTGCTGTAGTATATTTACAGGAAGTGCACTATTACTGTACTATATTTACACAATGTGCAGTTACTGTAGTATATTTACACAATGTGCACAATTAATGTAGTATATTTATACAATGTGCACAATTAGTGTACATATTTTTACAATGTGCACAATTACTGTAGTACATTTAAACAATGTGCACTATTACTGTAGTATATTTTTACAATGTGCACAATTAGTGAAAATTATTTTTACAATGTGCACAGACTGTTGTATATTTATACAATGTGCACAATTACTGTAGTATATTTACACAATGTGCACTATTCCTGTATTATATTTTTACAATGTGCACAGACTGTTGTATATTTATACAATGTGCACAATTAGTGTAATATATTTTAACAATGTGCACAGACTTTTGTATATTTATATAATGTGCACAATTAATATAGTATATTTACACAATGTGCACTATTACTGTAGTATATTTTTACAATGTGCGCAGTTAATGTAGTATATTTATACAATATGCACAGACTGTTGTATATTTATACAATGTGCACTATTACTGTAGTATATTTACACAATGTGCACTATTACTGTAGTATATTTATTAAATGTGCACAATTAGTGTAACATATTTTTACAATGTGCATAGACTGTTGTATATTTATAAAATGTGCACTATTACTGTAGTATATTTATATAATGTGCACTATTACTGTAGTATATTTGTACAATGTGCACAATTACTGTATTATATTTGCACAATGTGCACAGTTGCTGTAGTATATTTACATGATGTGCACTATTACTGTACTATATTTACACAATGTGCAGTTACTGTAGTATATTTACACAATGTGCACAATTAATGTAGTATATTTACACAATGTGCCCAATTAATGTAGTATATTTATACAATGTGCACTATTAGTATACATATTTTTACAATGTGCACAATTACTATTGTATATTTAAACAATGTGCACTATTACTGTAGTATATTTTTACAGTGTGCACAATTAGTGAAAAATATTTTTACAATGTGCACAGACTGTTGTATATTTATACAATGTGCACAATTACTGTAGTATATTTAAACAATGTGCACTATTACTGTAGTATATTTTTACAATGTGAGCAGTTACTGTAGTATATTTATATAATATGCACAATTAGTGAAAAATATTTTGACAATGTGCATAGACTGTTGTATATTTATACAATGTGCACAATTACTGTAGTATATGTACACAATGTGCACTATTACTGTAGTATATTTACACAATGTGCACTATTACTGTAGTATATTTATTAAATGTGCACAATTAGTATAACATATTTTTACAATGTGCATAGACTGTTGTATATTTTTAAAATGTGCACTGTTACTGTAGTATATTTATACAAGGTGCACTATTGCAGTAATATATTTACACAATGTGCACAGACTGTTGTATAATTATACAATGTGCACAATTACTGTTTTATATTTACACAATGGGCATTTACTGTAGTATATTATTAAAATGTGCACAGTTATTGTAGTATATTTATACAATGTGCACAATTAGTGAAAAAGATTTTACAATGTGCACAATTACTGTATTATATTTACACAATGTGCACTATTACTGTAGTATATTTATATAATGTGCACTATTACTGTAGTATATTTGTACAATGTGCACAATTTCTGTACTATATTTGCACAATGTGCACAGTTGCTGTAGTATATTTACAGGAAGTGCACTATTACTGTACTATATTTACACAATGTGCAGTTACTGTAGTATATTTACACAATGTGCACAATTAATGTAGTATATTTATACAATGTGCACAATTAGTGTACATATTTTTACAATGTGCACAATTACTGTAGTACATTTAAACAATGTGCACTATTACTGTAGTATATTTTTACAATGTGCACAATTAGTGAAAATTATTTTTACAATGTGCACAGACTGTTGTATATTTATACAATGTGCACAATTACTGTAGTATATTTACACAATGTGCACTATTCCTGTATTATATTTTTACAATGTGCACAGACTGTTGTATATTTATACAATGTGCACAATTAGTGGAATATATTTTAACAATGTGCACAGACTTTTGTATATTTATACAATGTGCACAATTAATATAGTATATTTACACAATGTGCACTATTACTGTAGTATATTTTTACAATGTGCGCAGTTAATGTAGTATATTTATACAATATGCACAGACTGTTGTATATTTATACAATGTGCACTATTACTGTAGTATATTTACACAATGTGCACTATTACTGTAGTATATTTATTAAATGTGCACAATTAGTATAACATATTTTTACAATGTGCATAGACTGTTGTATATTTATAAAATGTGCACTATTACTGTAGTATATTTATATAATGTGCACTATTACTGTAGTATATTTGTACAATGTGCACAATTACTGTATTATATTTGCACAATGTGCACAGTTGCTGTAGTATATTTACAGGATGTGCACTATTACTGTACTATATTTACACAATGTGCAGTTACTGTAGTATATTTACACAATGTGCACAATTAATGTAGTATATTTACACAATGTGCCCAATTAATGTAGTATATTTATACAATGTGCACTATTAGTATACATATTTTTACAATGTGCACAATTACTATTGTATATTTAAACAATGTGCACTATTACTGTAGTATATTTTTACAGTGTGCACAATTAGTGAAAAATATTTTTACAATGTGCACAGACTTTTGTATATTTATACAATGTGCACAATTACTGTAGTATATTTAAACAATGTGCACTATTACTGTAGTATATTTTTACAATGTGAGCAGTTACTGTAGTATATTTATATAATATGCACAATTAGTGAAAAATATTTTGACAATGTGCATAGACTGTTGTATATTTATACAATGTGCACAATTACTGTAGTATATGTACACAATGTGCACTATTATTGTAGTATATTTACACAATGTGCACTATTACTGTAGTATATTTATTAAATGTGCACAATTAGTATAACATATTTTTACAATGTGCATAGACTGTTGTATATTTATAAAATGTGCACTATTACTGTAGTATATTTATACAAGGTGCACTATTGCAGTAATATATTTACACAATGTGCACAGACTGTTGTATAATTATACAATGTGCACAATTACTGTTTTATATTTACACAATGGGCATTTACTGTAGTATATTTTTAAAATGTGCACAGTTATTGTAGTATATTTATACAATGTGCACAATTAGTGAAAAATATTTTACAATGTGCACAATTACTGTATTATATTTACACAATGTGCACTATTACTGTAGTATATTTATATAATGTGCACTATTACTGTAGTATATTTGTACAATGTGCACAATTTCTGTACTATATTTGCACAATGTGCACAGTTGCTGTAGTATATTTACAGGAAGTGCACTATTACTGTACTATATTTACACAATGTGCAGTTACTGTAGTATATTTACACAATGTGCACAATTAATGTAGTATATTTATACAATGTGCACAATTAGTGTACATATTTTTACAATGTGCACAATTACTGTAGTACATTTAAACAATGTGCACTATTACTGTAGTATATTTTTACAATGTGCACAATTAGTGAAAATTATTTTTACAATGTGCACAGACTGTTGTATATTTATACAATGTGCACAATTACTGTAGTATATTTACACAATGTGCACTATTCCTGTATTATATTTTTACAATGTGCACAGACTGTTGTATATTTATACAATGTGCACAATTAGTGTAATATATTTTAACAATGTGCACAGACTTTTGTATATTTATATAATGTGCACAATTAATATAGTATATTTACACAATGTGCACTATTACTGTAGTATATTTTTACAATGTGCGCAGTTAATGTAGTATATTTATACAATATGCACAGACTGTTGTATATTTATACAATGTGCACTATTACTGTAGTATATTTACACAATGTGCACTATTACTGTAGTATATTTATTAAATGTGCACAATTAGTGTAACATATTTTTACAATGTGCATAGACTGTTGTATATTTATAAAATGTGCACTATTACTGTAGTATATTTATATAATGTGCACTATTACTGTAGTATATTTGTACAATGTGCACAATTACTGTATTATATTTGCACAATGTGCACAGTTGCTGTAGTATATTTACATGATGTGCACTATTACTGTACTATATTTACACAATGTGCAGTTACTGTAGTATATTTACACAATGTGCACAATTAATGTAGTATATTTACACAATGTGCCCAATTAATGTAGTATATTTATACAATGTGCACTATTAGTATACATATTTTTACAATGTGCACAATTACTATTGTATATTTAAACAATGTGCACTATTACTGTAGTATATTTTTACAGTGTGCACAATTAGTGAAAAATATTTTTACAATGTGCACAGACTGTTGTATATTTATACAATGTGCACAATTACTGTAGTATATTTAAACAATGTGCACTATTACTGTAGTATATTTTTACAATGTGAGCAGTTACTGTAGTATATTTATATAATATGCACAATTAGTGAAAAATATTTTGACAATGTGCATAGACTGTTGTATATTTATACAATGTGCACAATTACTGTAGTATATGTACACAATGTGCACTATTACTGTAGTATATTTACACAATGTGCACTATTACTGTAGTATATTTATTAAATGTGCACAATTAGTATAACATATTTTTACAATGTGCATAGACTGTTGTATATTTTTAAAATGTGCACTGTTACTGTAGTATATTTATACAAGGTGCACTATTGCAGTAATATATTTACACAATGTGCACAGACTGTTGTATAATTATACAATGTGCACAATTACTGTTTTATATTTACACAATGGGCATTTACTGTAGTATATTATTAAAATGTGCACAGTTATTGTAGTATATTTATACAATGTGCACAATTAGTGAAAAAGATTTTACAATGTGCACAATTACTGTATTATATTTACACAATGTGCACTATTACTGTAGTATATTTATATAATGTGCACTATTACTGTAGTATATTTGTACAATGTGCACAATTTCTGTACTATATTTGCACAATGTGCACAGTTGCTGTAGTATATTTACAGGAAGTGCACTATTACTGTACTATATTTACACAATGTGCAGTTACTGTAGTATATTTACACAATGTGCACAATTAATGTAGTATATTTATACAATGTGCACAATTAGTGTACATATTTTTACAATGTGCACAATTACTGTAGTACATTTAAACAATGTGCACTATTACTGTAGTATATTTTTACAATGTGCACAATTAGTGAAAATTATTTTTACAATGTGCACAGACTGTTGTATATTTATACAATGTGCACAATTACTGTAGTATATTTACACAATGTGCACTATTCCTGTATTATATTTTTACAATGTGCACAGACTGTTGTATATTTATACAATGTGCACAATTAGTGTAATATATTTTAACAATGTGCACAGACTTTTGTATATTTATACAATGTGCACAATTAATATAGTATATTTACACAATGTGCACTATTACTGTAGTATATTTTTACAATGTGCGCAGTTAATGTAGTATATTTATACAATATGCACAGACTGTTGTATATTTATACAATGTGCACTATTACTGTAGTATATTTACACAATGTACACTATTACTGTAGTATATTTATTAAATGTGCACAATTAGTATAACATATTTTTACAATGTGCATAGACTGTTGTATATTTATAAAATGTGCACTATTACTGTAGTATATTTATATAATGTGCACTATTACTGTAGTATATTTGTACAATGTGCACAATTACTGTATTATATTTGCACAATGTGCACAGTTGCTGTAGTATATTTACAGGATTTGCACTATTACTGTACTATATTTACACAATGTGCAGTTACTGTAGTATATTTACACAATGTGCACAATTAATGTAGTATATTTACACAATGTGCCCAATTAATGTAGTATATTTATACAATGTGCACTATTAGTATACATATTTTTACAATGTGCACAATTACTATTGTATATTTAAACAATGTGCACTATTACTGTAGTATATTTTTACAGTGTGCACAATTAGTGAAAAATATTTTTACAATGTGCACAGACTTTTGTATATTTATACAATGTGCACAATTACTGTAGTATATTTAAACAATGTGCACTATTACTGTAGTATATTTTTACAATGTGAGCAGTTACTGTAGTATATTTATATAATATGCACAATTAGTGAAAAATATTTTTACAATGTGCATAGACTGTTGTATATTTATACAATGTGCACAATTACTGTAGTATATGTACACAATGTGCACTATTATTGTAGTATATTTACACAATGTGCACTATTACTGTAGTATATTTATTAAATGTGCACAATTAGTATAACATATTTTTACAATGTGCATAGACTGTTGTATATTTATAAAATGTGCACTATTACTGTAGTATATTTATACAAGGTGCACTATTGCAGTAATATATTTACACAATGTGCACAGACTGTTGTATAATTATACAATGTGCACAATTACTGTTTTATATTTACACAATGGGCATTTACTGTAGTATATTTTTAAAATGTGCACAGTTATTGTAGTATATTTATACAATGTGCACAATTAGTGAAAAATATTTTACAATGTGCACAATTACTGTATTATATTTACACAATGTGCACTATTACTGTAGTATATTTATATAATGTGCACTATTACTGTAGTATATTTGTACAATGTGCACAATTTCTGTACTATATTTGCACAATGTGCACAGTTGCTGTAGTATATTTACAGGAAGTGCACTGTTACTGTACTATATTTACACAATGTGCAGTTACTGTAGTATATTTACACAATGTGCACAATTAATGTAGTATATTTATACAATGTGCACAATTAGTGTACATATTTTTACAATGTGCACAATTACTGTAGTACATTTAAACAATGTGCACTATTACTGTAGTATATTTTTACAATGTGCACAATTAGTGAAAATTATTTTTACAATGTGCACAGACTGTTGTATATTTATACAATGTGCACAATTACTGTAGTATATTTACACAATGTGCACTATTCCTGTATTATATTTTTACAATGTGCACAGACTGTTGTATATTTATACAATGTGCACAATTAGTGTAATATATTTTAACAATGTGCACAGACTTTTGTATATTTATACAATGTGCACAATTAATATTGTATATTTACACAATGTGCACTATTACTGTAGTATATTTTTACAATGTGCGCAGTTAATGTAGTATATTTATACAATATGCACAGACTGTTGTATATTTATACAATGTGCACTATTACTGTAGTATATTTACACAATGTGCACCATTACTGTAGTATATTTATTAAATGTGCACAATTAGTATAACATATTTTTATAATGTGCATAGACTGTTGTATATTTATAAAATGTGCACTATTACTGTAGTATATTTATATAATGTGCACTATTACTGTAGTATATTTGTACAATGTGCACAATTACTGTATTATATTTGCACAATGTGCACAGTTGCTGTAGTATATTTACAGGATGTGCACTATTACTGTACTATATTTACACAATGTGCAGTTACTGTAGTATATTTACACAATGTGCACAATTAATGTAGTATATTTACACAATGTGCCCAATTAATGTAGTATATTTATACAATGTGCACTATTAGTATACATATTTTTACAATGTGCACAATTACTATTGTATATTTAAACAATGTGCACTATTACTGTAGTATATTTTTACAGTGTGCACAATTAGTGAAAAATATTTTTACAATGTGCACAGACTTTTGTATATTTATACAATGTGCACAATTACTGTAGTATATTTAAACAATGTGCACTATTACTGTAGTATATTTTTACAGTGTGCACAATTAGTGAAAAATATTTTTACAATGTGCACAGACTGTTGTATATTTATACAATGTGCACAATTACTGTAGTATATTTAAACAATGTGCACTATTACTGTAGTATATTTTTACAATGTGAGCAGTTACTGTAGTATATTTATATAATATGCACAATTAGTGAAAAATATTTTGACAATGTGCATAGACTGTTGTATATTTATACAATGTGCACAATTACTGTAGTATATGTACACAATGTGCACTATTACTGTAGTATATTTACACAATGTGCACTATTACTGTAGTATATTTATTAAATGTGCACAATTAGTATAACATATTTTTACAATGTGCATAGACTGTTGTATATTTATAAAATGTGCACTATTACTGTAGTATATTTATACAAGGTGCACTATTGCAGTAATATATTTACACAATGTGCACAGACTGTTGTATAATTATACAATGTGCACAATTACTGTTTTATATATTTACACAATGGGCATTTACTGTAGTATATTTTTAAAATGTGCACAGTTATTGTAGTATATTTATACAATGTGCACAATTAGTGAAAAATATTTTACAATGTGCACAATTACTGTATTATATTTACACAATGTGCACTATTACTGTAGTATATTTATATAATGTGCACTATTACTGTAGTATATTTGTACAATGTGCACAATTTCTGTACTATATTTGCACAATGTGCACAGTTGCTGTAGTATATTTACAGGAAGTGCACTATTACTGTACTATATTTACACAATGTGCAGTTATTGTAGTATATTTACACAATGTGCACAATTAATGTAGTATATTTATACAATGTGCACAATTAGTGTACATATTTTTACAATGTGCACAATTACTGTAGTACATTTAAACAATGTGCACTATTATTGTAGTATATTTTTACAATGTGCACAATTAGTGAAAATTATTTTTACAATGTGCACAGACTGTTGTATATTTATACAATGTGCACAATTACTGTAGTATATTTACACAATGTGCACTATTCCTGTATTATATTTTTACAATGTGCACAGACTGTTGTATATTTATACAATGTGCACAATTAGTGTAATATATTTTAACAATGTGCACAGACTTTTGTATATTTATACAATGTGCACAATTAATATAGTATATTTACACAATGTGCACTATTACTGTAGTATATTTTTACAATGTGCGCAGTTAATGTAGTATATTTATACAATATGCACAGACTGTTGTATATTTATACAATGTGCACTATTACTGTAGTATATTTACACAATGTGCACTATTACTGTAGTATATTTATTAAATGTGCACAATTAGTGTAACATATTTTTACAATGTGCATAGACTGTTGTATATTTATAAAATGTGCACTATTACTGTAGTATATTTATATAATGTGCACTATTACTGTAGTATATTTGTACAATGTGCACAATTACTGTATTATATTTGCACAATGTGCACAGTTGCTGTAGTATATTTACATGATGTGCACTATTACTGTACTATATTTACACAATGTGCAGTTACTGTAGTATATTTACACAATGTGCACAATTAATGTAGTATATTTACACAATGTGCCCAATTAATGTAGTATATTTATACAATGTGCACTATTAGTATACATATTTTTACAATGTGCACAATTACTATTGTATATTTAAACAATGTGCACTATTACTGTAGTATATTTTTACAGTGTGCACAATTAGTGAAAAATATTTTTACAATGTGCACAGACTTTTGTATATTTATACAATGTGCACAATTACTGTAGTATATTTAAACAATGTGCACTATTACTGTAGTATATTTTTACAGTGTGCACAATTAGTGAAAAATATTTTTACAATGTGCACAGACTGTTGTATATTTATACAATGTGCACAATTACTGAAGTATATTTAAACAATGTGCACTATTACTGTAGTATATTTTTACAATGTGCGCAGTTACTGTAGTATATTTATATAATATGCACAATTAGTGAAAAATATTTTGACAATGTGCATAGACTGTTGTATATTTATACAATGTGCACAATTACTGTAGTATATGTACACAATGTGCACTATTACTGTAGTATATTTACACAATGTGCACTATTACTGTAGTATATTTATTAAATGTGCACAATTAGTATAACATATTTTTACAATGTGCATAGACTGTTGTATATTTATAAAAATGTGCACTATTATTGTAGTATATTTATACAAGGTGCACTATTGCAGTAATATATTTACACAATGTGCACAGACTGTTGTATAATTATACAATGTGCACAATTACTGTTTTATATTTACACAATGGGCATTTACTGTAGTATATTTTTAAAATGTGCACAGTTACTGTAGTATATTTAAACAATGTGCACTATTACTGTAGAATATTTTTACAATGTGCACAATTAGTGAAAAATATTTTTTACAATGTGCACAGACTGTTGTATATTCATACAATGTGCACAATTAGTGTAATATATTTTAACAATGTGCACAGACTTTTGTATATTTACACAATGTGCACAATTAATATAGTATATTTACACAATGTGCACTATTACTGTAGTATATTTATACAATGTGCACTAATACTGTAGTATATTTTTACAATGTTACTGTAGTATATTTATACAATATGCACAATTAGTGAATAATATTTTGACAATGTGCATAGACTGTTGTATATTTATACAATGTGCACTATTACTGTAGTATATTTACACAATGTGCACTATTACTGTAGTATATTTATTAAATGTGCACAATTAGTGTAACATATTTTTACAATGTGCATAGACTGTTGTATATTTATAAAATGTGCACTATTACTGTAGTATATTTATATAATGTGCACTATTACTGTAGTATATTTGTACAATGTGCACAATTACTGTATTATATTTGCACAATGTGCACAGTTGCTGTAGTATATTTACATGATGTGCACTATTACTGTACTATATTTACACAATGTGCAGTTACTGTAGTATATTTACACAATGTGCACAATTAATGTAGTATATTTACACAATGTGCCCAATTAATGTAGTATATTTATACAATGTGCACTATTAGTATACATATTTTTACAATGTGCACAATTACTATTGTATATTTAAACAATGTGCACTATTACTGTAGTATATTTTTACAGTCTGCACAATTAGTGAAAAATATTTTTACAATGTGCACAGACTTTTGTATATTTATACAATGTGCACAATTACTGTAGTATATTTAAACAATGTGCACTATTACCGTAGTATATTTTTACAGTGTGCACAATTAGTGAAAAATATTTTTACAATGTGCACAGACTGTTGTATATTTATACAATGTGCACAATTACTGAAGTATATTTAAACAATGTGCACTATTACTGTAGTATATTTTTACAATGTGCGCAGTTACTGTAGTATATTTATATAATATGCACAATTAGTGAAAAATATTTTGACAATGTGCATAGACTGTTGTATATTTATACAATGTGCACAATTACTGTAGTATATGTACACAATGTGCACTATTACTGTAGTATATTTACACAATGTGCACTATTACTGTAGTATATTTATTAAATGTGCACAATTAGTATAACATATTTTTACAATGTGCATAGACTGTTGTATATTTATAAAATGTGCACTATTATTGTAGTATATTTATACAAGGTGCACTATTGCAGTAATATATTTACACAATGTGCACAGACTGTTGTATAATTATACAATGTGCACAATTACTGTTTTATATTTACACAATGTGCATTTACTGTAGTATATTTTTAAAATGTGCACAGTTACTGTAGTATATTTAAACAATGTGCACTATTACTGTAGAATATTTTTACAATGTGCACAATTAGTGAAAAATATTTTTTACAATGTGCACAGACTGTTGTATATTCATACAATGTGCACAATTAGTGTAATATATTTTAACAATGTGCACAGACTTTTGTATATTTACACAATGTGCACAATTAATATAGTATATTTACACAATGTGCACTATTACTGTAGTATATTTATACAATGTGCACTAATACTGTAGTATATTTTTACAATGTTACTGTAGTATATTTATACAATATGCACAATTAGTGAATAATATTTTGACAATGTGCATAGACTGTTGTATATTTATACAATGTGCACTATTACTGTAGTATATTTACATAATGTGCACTATTACAGTAGTATATTTATACAATGTGCACTATTACTGTAGTATATTTTTACAATGTGCGCAGTTACTGTAGTATATTTATACAATATGCACAATTAGAGAAAAATATTTTGACAATGTGCATGGACTGTTGTATATTTATAAAATGTGCACTATTACTGTAGTATATTTATATAATGTGCACTATTACTGTAGTATATTTGTACAATGTGCACAATTACTGTATTATATTTGCACAATGTGCACAGTTGCTGTAGTATATTTACAGGATGTGCACTATTACTGTACTATATTTACACAATGTGCAGTTACTGTAGTATATTTACACAACGTGCACAATTAATGTAGTATATTTACACAATGTGCCCAATTAATGTAGTATATTTATACAATGTGCACTATAAGTGTACATATTTTTACAATGTGCACAATTACTATTGTATATTTAAACAATGTGCACTATTACTGTAGTATATTTTTACAGTGTGCACAATTAGTGAAAAATATTTTTACAATGTGCAGACTTTTGTATATTTATACAATGTGCACAATTACTGTAGTATATTTAAACAATGTGCACTATTACTGTAGTATATCTTTACAGTGTGCACAATTAGTGAAAAATATTTTTACAATGTGCACAGACTGTTGTATATTTATACAATGTGCACAATTACTGTAGTATATTTAAACAATGTGCACTATTACTGTAGTATATTTTTACAATGTGCGCAGTTACTGTAGTATATTTATATAATATGCACAATTAGTGAAAAATATTTTGACAATGTGCATAGACTGTTGTATATTTATACAATGTGCACAATTACTGTAGTATATGTACACAATGTGCACTATTATTGTAGTATATTTACACAATGTGCACTATTACTGTAGTATATTTATTAAATGTGCACAATTAGTATAACATATTTTTACAATGTGCATAGACTGTTGTATAATTATAAAATGTGCACTATTACTGTAGTATATTTATACAAGGTGCACTATTGCAGTAATATATTTACACAATGTGCACAGACTGTTGTATAATTATACAATGTGCACAATTACTGTTTTATATTTACACAATGGGCATTTACTGTAGTATATTTTTAAAATGTGCACAGTTATTGTAGTATATTTATACAATGTGCACAATTAGTGAAAAATATTTTACAATGTGCACAATTACTGTATTATATTTACACAATGTGCACTATTACTGTAGTATATTTATATAATGTGCACTATTACTGTAGTATATTTGTACAATGTGCACAATTTCTGTACTATATTTGCACAATGTGCACAGTTGCTGTAGTATATTTACAGGAAGTGCACTATTACTGTACTATATTTACACAATGTGCAGTTACTGTAGTATATTTACACAATGTGCACAATTAATGTAGTATATTTATACAATGTGCACAATTAGTGTACATATTTTTACAATGTGCACAATTACTGTAGTACATTTAAACAATGTGCACTATTACTGTAGTATATTTTTACAATGTGCACAATTAGTGAAAATTATTTTTACAATGTGCACAGACTGTTGTATATTTATACAATGTGCACAATTACTGTAGTATATTTACACAATGTGCACTATTCCTGTATTATATTTTTACAATGTGCACAGACTGTTGTATATTTATACAATGTGCACAATTAGTGTAATATATTTTAACAATGTGCACAGACTTTTGTATATTTATACAATGTGCACAATTAATATTGTATATTTACACAATGTGCACTATAACTGTAGTATATTTTTACAATGTGCGCAGTTAATGTAGTATATTTATACAATATGCACAGACTGTTGTATATTTATACAATGTGCACTATTACTGTAGTATATTTACACAATGTGCACTATTACTGTAGTATATTTATTAAATGTGCACAATTAGTATAACATATTTTTATAATGTGCATAGACTGTTGTATATTTATAAAATGTGCACTATTACTGTAGTATATTTATATAATGTGCACTATTACTGTAGTATATTTGTACAATGTGCACAATTACTGTATTATATTTGCACAATGTGCACAGTTGCTGTAGTATATTTACAGGATGTGCACTATTACTGTACTATATTTACACAATGTGCAGTTACTGTAGTATATTTACACAATGTGCACAATTAATGTAGTATATTTACACAATGTGCCCAATTAATGTAGTATATTTATACAATGTGCACTATTAGTATACATATTTTTACAATGTGCACAATTACTATTGTATATTTAAACAATGTGCACTATTACTGTAGTATATTTTTACAGTGTGCACAATTAGTGAAAAATATTTTTACAATGTGCACAGACTTTTGTATATTTATACAATGTGCACAATTACTGTAGTATATTTAAACAATGTGCACTATTACTGTAGTATATTTTTACAATGTGAGCAGTTACTGTAGTATATTTATATAATATGCACAATTAGTGAAAAATATTTTGACAATGTGCATAGACTGTTGTATATTTATACAATGTGCACAATTACTGTAGTATATGTACACAATGTGCACTATTATTGTAGTATATTTACACAATGTGCACTATTACTGTAGTATATTTATTAAATGTGCACAATTAGTATAACATATTTTTACAATGTGCATAGACTGTTGTATATTTATAAAATGTGCACTGTTACTGTAGTATATTTATACAAGGTGCACTATTGCAGTAATATATTTACACAATGTGCACAGACTGTTGTATAATTATACAATGTGCACAATTACTGTTTTATATTTACACAATGGGCATTTCCTGTAGTATATTTTTAAAATGTGCACAGTTATTGTAGTATATTTATACAATGTGCACAATTAGTGAAAAATATTTTACAATGTGCACAATTACTGTATTATATTTACACAATGTGCACTATTACTGTAGTATATTTATATAATGTGCACTATTACTGTAGTATATTTGTACAATGTGCACAATTTCTGTACTATATTTGCACAATGTGCACAGTTGCTGTAGTATATTTACAGGAAGTGCACTATTACTGTACTATATTTACACAATGTGCAGTTACTGTAGTATATTTACACAATGTGCACAATTAATGTAGTATATTTATACAATGTGCACAATTAGTGTACATATTTTTACAATGTGCACAATTACTGTAGTACATTTAAACAATGTGCACTATTACTGTAGTATATTTTTACAATGTGCACAATTAGTGAAAATTATTTTTACAATGTGCACAGACTGTTGTATATTTATACAATGTGCACAATTACTGTAGTATATTTACACAATGTGCACTATTCCTGTATTATATTTTTACAATGTGCACAGACTGTTGTATATTTATACAATGTGCACAATTAGTGTAATATATTTTAACAATGTGCACAGACTTTTGTATATTTATACAATGTGCACAATTAATATAGTATATTTACACAATGTGCACTATTACTGTAGTATATTTTTACAATGTGCGCAGTTAATGTAGTATATTTATACAATATGCACAGACTGTTGTATATTTATACAATGTGCACTATTACTGTAGTATATTTACACAATGTACACTATTACTGTAGTATATTTATTAAATGTGCACAATTAGTATAACATATTTTTACAATGTGCATAGACTGTTGTATATTTATAAAATGTGCACTATTACTGTAGTATATTTATATAATGTGCACTATTACTGTAGTATATTTGTACAATGTGCACAATTACTGTATTATATTTGCACAATGTGCACAGTTGCTGTAGTATATTTACAGGATTTGCACTATTACTGTACTATATTTACACAATGTGCAGTTACTGTAGTATATTTACACAATGTGCACAATTAATGTAGTATATTTACACAATGTGCCCAATTAATGTAGTATATTTATACAATGTGCACTATTAGTATACATATTTTTACAATGTGCACAATTACTATTGTATATTTAAACAATGTGCACTATTACTGTAGTATATTTTTACAGTGTGCACAATTAGTGAAAAATATTTTTACAATGTGCACAGACTGTTGTATATTTATACAATGTGCACAATTACTGTAGTATATTTAAACAATGTGCACTATTACTGTAGTATATTTTTACAATGTGAGCAGTTACTGTAGTATATTTATATAATATGCACAATTAGTGAAAAATATTTTGACAATGTGCATAGACTGTTGTATATTTATACAATGTGCACAATTACTGTAGTATATGTACACAATGTGCACTATTACTGTAGTATATTTACACAATGTGCACTATTACTGTAGTATATTTATTAAATGTGCACAATTAGTATAACATATTTTTACAATGTGCATAGACTGTTGTATATTTATAAAATGTGCACTGTTACTGTAGTATATTTATACAAGGTGCACTATTGCAGTAATATATTTACACAATGTGCACAGACTGTTGTATAATTATACAATGTGCACAATTACTGTTTTATATTTACACAATGGGCATTTACTGTAGTATATTATTAAAATGTGCACAGTTATTGTAGTATATTTATACAATGTGCACAATTAGTGAAAAAGATTTTACAATGTGCACAATTACTGTATTATATTTACACAATGTGCACTATTACTGTAGTATATTTATATAATGTGCACTATTACTGTAGTATATTTGTACAATGTGCACAATTTCTGTACTATATTTGCACAATGTGCACAGTTGCTGTAGTATATTTACAGGAAGTGCACTATTACTGTACTATATTTACACAATGTGCAGTTACTGTAGTATATTTACACAATGTGCACAATTAATGTAGTATATTTATACAATGTGCACAATTAGTGTACATATTTTTACAATGTGCACAATTACTGTAGTACATTTAAACAATGTGCACTATTACTGTAGTATATTTTTACAATGTGCACAATTAGTGAAAATTATTTTTACAATGTGCACAGACTGTTGTATATTTATACAATGTGCACAATTACTGTAGTATATTTACACAATGTGCACTATTCCTGTATTATATTTTTACAATGTGCACAGACTGTTGTATATTTATACAATGTGCACAATTAGTGTAATATATTTTAACAATGTGCACAGACTTTTGTATATTTATACAATGTGCACAATTAATATAGTATATTTACACAATGTGCACTATTACTGTAGTATATTTTTACAATGTGCGCAGTTAATGTAGTATATTTATACAATATGCACAGACTGTTGTATATTTATACAATGTGCACTATTACTGTAGTATATTTACACAATGTACACTATTACTGTAGTATATTTATTAAATGTGCACAATTAGTATAACATATTTTTACAATGTGCATAGACTGTTGTATATTTATAAAATGTGCACTATTACTGTAGTATATTTATATAATGTGCACTATTACTGTAGTATATTTGTACAATGTGCACAATTACTGTATTATATTTGCACAATGTGCACAGTTGCTGTAGTATATTTACAGGATTTGCACTATTACTGTACTATATTTACACAATGTGCAGTTACTGTAGTATATTTACACAATGTGCACAATTAATGTAGTATATTTACACAATGTGCCCAATTAATGTAGTATATTTATACAATGTGCACTATTAGTATACATATTTTTACAATGTGCACAATTACTATTGTATATTTAAACAATGTGCACTATTACTGTAGTATATTTTTACAGTGTGCACAATTAGTGAAAAATATTTTTACAATGTGCACAGACTGTTGTATATTTATACAATGTGCACAATTACTGTAGTATATTTAAACAATGTGCACTATTACTGTAGTATATTTTTACAATGTGAGCAGTTACTGTAGTATATTTATATAATATGCACAATTAGTGAAAAATATTTTGACAATGTGCATAGACTGTTGTATATTTATACAATGTGCACAATTACTGTAGTATATGTACACAATGTGCACTATTACTGTAGTATATTTACACAATGTGCACTATTACTGTAGTATATTTATTAAATGTGCACAATTAGTATAACATATTTTTACAATGTGCATAGACTGTTGTATATTTATAAAATGTGCACTGTTACTGTAGTATATTTATACAAGGTGCACTATTGCAGTAATATATTTACACAATGTGCACAGACTGTTGTATAATTATACAATGTGCACAATTACTGTTTTATATTTACACAATGGGCATTTACTGTAGTATATTATTAAAATGTGCACAGTTATTGTAGTATATTTATACAATGTGCACAATTAGTGAAAAAGATTTTACAATGTGCACAATTACTGTATTATATTTACACAATGTGCACTATTACTGTAGTATATTTATATAATGTGCACTATTACTGTAGTATATTTGTACAATGTGCACAATTTCTGTACTATATTTGCACAATGTGCACAGTTGCTGTAGTATATTTACAGGAAGTGCACTATTACTGTACTATATTTACACAATGTGCAGTTACTGTAGTATATTTACACAATGTGCACAATTAATGTAGTATATTTATACAATGTGCACAATTAGTGTACATATTTTTACAATGTGCACAATTACTGTAGTACATTTAAACAATGTGCACTATTACTGTAGTATATTTTTACAATGTGCACAATTAGTGAAAATTATTTTTACAATGTGCACAGACTGTTGTATATTTATACAATGTGCACAATTACTGTAGTATATTTACACAATGTGCACTATTCCTGTATTATATTTTTACAATGTGCACAGACTGTTGTATATTTATACAATGTGCACAATTAGTGTAATATATTTTAACAATGTGCACAGACTTTTGTATATTTATACAATGTGCACAATTAATATAGTATATTTACACAATGTGCACTATTACTGTAGTATATTTTTACAATGTGCGCAGTTAATGTAGTATATTTATACAATATGCACAGACTGTTGTATATTTATACAATGTGCACTATTACTGTAGTATATTTACACAATGTGCACTATTACTGTAGTATATTTATTAAATGTGCACAATTAGTGTAACATATTTTTACAATGTGCATAGACTGTTGTATATTTATAAAATGTGCACTATTACTGTAGTATATTTATATAATGTGCACTATTACTGTAGTATATTTGTACAATGTGCACAATTACTGTATTATATTTGCACAATGTGCACAGTTGCTGTAGTATATTTACATGATGTGCACTATTACTGTACTATATTTACACAATGTGCAGTTACTGTAGTATATTTACACAATGTGCACAATTAATGTAGTATATTTACACAATGTGCCCAATTAATGTAGTATATTTATACAATGTGCACTATTAGTATACATATTTTTACAATGTGCACAATTACTATTGTATATTTAAACAATGTGCACTATTACTGTAGTATATTTTTACAGTGTGCACAATTAGTGAAAAATATTTTTACAATGTGCACAGACTTTTGTATATTTATACAATGTGCACAATTACTGTAGTATATTTAAACAATGTGCACTATTACTGTAGTATATTTTTACAGTGTGCACAATTAGTGAAAAATATTTTTACAATGTGCACAGACTGTTGTATATTTATACAATGTGCACAATTACTGAAGTATATTTAAACAATGTGCACTATTACTGTAGTATATTTTTACAATGTGCGCAGTTACTGTAGTATATTTATATAATATGCACAATTAGTGAAAAATATTTTGACAATGTGCATAGACTGTTGTATATTTATACAATGTGCACAATTACTGTAGTATATGTACACAATGTGCACTATTACTGTAGTATATTTACACAATGTGCACTATTACTGTAGTATATTTATTAAATGTGCACAATTAGTATAACATATTTTTACAATGTGCATAGACTGTTGTATATTTATAAAAATGTGCACTATTATTGTAGTATATTTATACAAGGTGCACTATTGCAGTAATATATTTACACAATGTGCACAGACTGTTGTATAATTATACAATGTGCACAATTACTGTTTTATATTTACACAATGGGCATTTACTGTAGTATATTTTTAAAATGTGCACAGTTACTGTAGTATATTTAAACAATGTGCACTATTACTGTAGAATATTTTTACAATGTGCACAATTAGTGAAAAATATTTTTTACAATGTGCACAGACTGTTGTATATTCATACAATGTGCACAATTAGTGTAATATATTTTAACAATGTGCACAGACTTTTGTATATTTACACAATGTGCACAATTAATATAGTATATTTACACAATGTGCACTATTACTGTAGTATATTTATACAATGTGCACTAATACTGTAGTATATTTTTACAATGTTACTGTAGTATATTTATACAATATGCACAATTAGTGAATAATATTTTGACAATGTGCATAGACTGTTGTATATTTATACAATGTGCACTATTACTGTAGTATATTTACACAATGTGCACTATTACTGTAGTATATTTATTAAATGTGCACAATTAGTGTAACATATTTTTACAATGTGCATAGACTGTTGTATATTTATAAAATGTGCACTATTACTGTAGTATATTTATATAATGTGCACTATTACTGTAGTATATTTGTACAATGTGCACAATTACTGTATTATATTTGCACAATGTGCACAGTTGCTGTAGTATATTTACATGATGTGCACTATTACTGTACTATATTTACACAATGTGCAGTTACTGTAGTATATTTACACAATGTGCACAATTAATGTAGTATATTTACACAATGTGCCCAATTAATGTAGTATATTTATACAATGTGCACTATTAGTATACATATTTTTACAATGTGCACAATTACTATTGTATATTTAAACAATGTGCACTATTACTGTAGTATATTTTTACAGTGTGCACAATTAGTGAAAAATATTTTTACAATGTGCACAGACTTTTGTATATTTATACAATGTGCACAATTACTGTAGTATATTTAAACAATGTGCACTATTACCGTAGTATATTTTTACAGTGTGCACAATTAGTGAAAAATATTTTTACAATGTGCACAGACTGTTGTATATTTATACAATGTGCACAATTACTGAAGTATATTTAAACAATGTGCACTATTACTGTAGTATATTTTTACAATGTGCGCAGTTACTGTAGTATATTTATATAATATGCACAATTAGTGAAAAATATTTTGACAATGTGCATAGACTGTTGTATATTTATACAATGTGCACAATTACTGTAGTATATGTACACAATGTGCACTATTACTGTAGTATATTTACACAATGTGCACTATTACTGTAGTATATTTATTAAATGTGCACAATTAGTATAACATATTTTTACAATGTGCATAGACTGTTGTATATTTATAAAATGTGCACTATTATTGTAGTATATTTATACAAGGTGCACTATTGCAGTAATATATTTACACAATGTGCACAGACTGTTGTATAATTATACAATGTGCACAATTACTGTTTTATATTTACACAATGTGCATTTACTGTAGTATATTTTTAAAATGTGCACAGTTACTGTAGTATATTTAAACAATGTGCACTATTACTGTAGAATATTTTTACAATGTGCACAATTAGTGAAAAATATTTTTTACAATGTGCACAGACTGTTGTATATTCATACAATGTGCACAATTAGTGTAATATATTTTAACAATGTGCACAGACTTTTGTATATTTACACAATGTGCACAATTAATATAGTATATTTACACAATGTGCACTATTACTGTAGTATATTTATACAATGTGCACTAATACTGTAGTATATTTTTACAATGTTACTGTAGTATATTTATACAATATGCACAATTAGTGAATAATATTTTGACAATGTGCATAGACTGTTGTATATTTATACAATGTGCACTATTACTGTAGTATATTTACATAATGTGCACTATTACAGTAGTATATTTATACAATGTGCACTATTACTGTAGTATATTTTTACAATGTGCGCAGTTACTGTAGTATATTTATACAATATGCACAATTAGAGAAAAATATTTTGACAATGTGCATGGACTGTTGTATATTTATAAAATGTGCACTATTACTGTAGTATATTTATATAATGTGCACTATTACTGTAGTATATTTGTACAATGTGCACAATTACTGTATTATATTTGCACAATGTGCACAGTTGCTGTAGTATATTTACAGGATGTGCACTATTACTGTACTATATTTACACAATGTGCAGTTACTGTAGTATATTTACACAACGTGCACAATTAATGTAGTATATTTACACAATGTGCCCAATTAATGTAGTATATTTATACAATGTGCACTATAAGTGTACATATTTTTACAATGTGCACAATTACTATTGTATATTTAAACAATGTGCACTATTACTGTAGTATATTTTTACAGTGTGCACAATTAGTGAAAAATATTTTTACAATGTGCAGACTTTTGTATATTTATACAATGTGCACAATTACTGTAGTATATTTAAACAATGTGCACTATTACTGTAGTATATCTTTACAGTGTGCACAATTAGTGAAAAATATTTTTACAATGTGCACAGACTGTTGTATATTTATACAATGTGCACAATTACTGTAGTATATTTAAACAATGTGCACTATTACTGTAGTATATTTTTACAATGTGCGCAGTTACTGTAGTATATTTATATAATATGCACAATTAGTGAAAAATATTTTGACAATGTGCATAGACTGTTGTATATTTATACAATGTGCACAATTACTGTAGTATATGTACACAATGTGCACTATTATTGTAGTATATTTACACAATGTGCACTATTACTGTAGTATATTTATTAAATGTGCACAATTAGTATAACATATTTTTACAATGTGCATAGACTGTTGTATAATTATAAAATGTGCACTATTACTGTAGTATATTTATACAAGGTGCACTATTGCAGTAATATATTTACACAATGTGCACAGACTGTTGTATAATTATACAATGTGCACAATTACTGTTTTATATTTACACAATGGGCATTTACTGTAGTATATTTTTAAAATGTGCACAGTTATTGTAGTATATTTATACAATGTGCACAATTAGTGAAAAATATTTTACAATGTGCACAATTACTGTATTATATTTACACAATGTGCACTATTACTGTAGTATATTTATATAATGTGCACTATTACTGTAGTATATTTGTACAATGTGCACAATTTCTGTACTATATTTGCACAATGTGCACAGTTGCTGTAGTATATTTACAGGAAGTGCACTATTACTGTACTATATTTACACAATGTGCAGTTACTGTAGTATATTTACACAATGTGCACAATTAATGTAGTATATTTATACAATGTGCACAATTAGTGTACATATTTTTACAATGTGCACAATTACTGTAGTACATTTAAACAATGTGCACTATTACTGTAGTATATTTTTACAATGTGCACAATTAGTGAAAATTATTTTTACAATGTGCACAGACTGTTGTATATTTATACAATGTGCACAATTACTGTAGTATATTTACACAATGTGCACTATTCCTGTATTATATTTTTACAATGTGCACAGACTGTTGTATATTTATACAATGTGCACAATTAGTGTAATATATTTTAACAATGTGCACAGACTTTTGTATATTTATACAATGTGCACAATTAATATTGTATATTTACACAATGTGCACTATAACTGTAGTATATTTTTACAATGTGCGCAGTTAATGTAGTATATTTATACAATATGCACAGACTGTTGTATATTTATACAATGTGCACTATTACTGTAGTATATTTACACAATGTGCACTATTACTGTAGTATATTTATTAAATGTGCACAATTAGTGTAACATATTTTTACAATGTGCATAGACTGTTGTATATTTATAAAATGTGCACTATTACTGTAGTATATTTATATAATGTACACTATTACTGTAGTATATTTGTACAATGTGCACAATTACTGTATTATATTTGCACAATGTGCACAGTTGCTGTAGTATATTTACATGATGTGCACTATTACTGTACTATATTTACACAATGTGCAGTTACTGTAGTATATTTACACAATGTGCACAATTAATGTAGTATATTTACACAATGTGCCCAATTAATGTAGTATATTTATACAATGTGCACTATTAGTATACATATTTTTACAATGTGCACAATTACTATTGTATATTTAAACAATGTGCACTATTACTGTAGTATATTTTTACAGTGTGCACAATTAGTGAAAAATATTTTTACAATGTGCACAGACTTTTGTATATTTATACAATGTGCACAATTACTGTAGTATATTTAAACAATGTGCACTATTACCGTAGTATATTTTTACAGTGTGCACAATTAGTGAAAAATATTTTTACAATGTGCACAGACTGTTGTATATTTATACAATGTGCACAATTACTGAAGTATATTTAAACAATGTGCACTATTACTGTAGTATATTTTTACAATGTGCGCAGTTACTGTAGTATATTTATATAATATGCACAATTAGTGAAAAATATTTTGACAATGTGCATAGACTGTTGTATATTTATACAATGTGCACAATTACTGTAGTATATGTACACAATGTGCACTATTACTGTAGTATATTTACACAATGTGCACTATTACTGTAGTATATTTATTAAATGTGCACAATTAGTATAACATATTTTTACAATGTGCATAGACTGTTGTATATTTATAAAATGTGCACTATTATTGTAGTATATTTATACAAGGTGCACTATTGCAGTAATATATTTACACAATGTGCACAGACTGTTGTATAATTATACAATGTGCACAATTACTGTTTTATATTTACACAATGTGCATTTACTGTAGTATATTTTTAAAATGTGCACAGTTACTGTAGTATATTTAAACAATGTGCACTATTACTGTAGAATATTTTTACAATGTGCACAATTAGTGAAAAATATTTTTTACAATGTGCACAGACTGTTGTATATTCATACAATGTGCACAATTAGTGTAATATATTTTAACAATGTGCACAGACTTTTGTATATTTACACAATGTGCACAATTAATATAGTATATTTACACAATGTGCACTATTACTGTAGTATATTTATACAATGTGCACTAATACTGTAGTATATTTTTACAATGTTACTGTAGTATATTTATACAATATGCACAATTAGTGAATAATATTTTGACAATGTGCATAGACTGTTGTATATTTATACAATGTGCACTATTACTGTAGTATATTTACATAATGTGCACTATTACAGTAGTATATTTATACAATGTGCACTATTACTGTAGTATATTTTTACAATGTGCGCAGTTACTGTAGTATATTTATACAATATGCACAATTAGAGAAAAATATTTTGACAATGTGCATGGACTGTTGTATATTTATAAAATGTGCACTATTACTGTAGTATATTTATATAATGTGCACTATTACTGTAGTATATTTGTACAATGTGCACAATTACTGTATTATATTTGCACAATGTGCACAGTTGCTGTAGTATATTTACAGGATGTGCACTATTACTGTACTATATTTACACAATGTGCAGTTACTGTAGTATATTTACACAACGTGCACAATTAATGTAGTATATTTACACAATGTGCCCAATTAATGTAGTATATTTATACAATGTGCACTATAAGTGTACATATTTTTACAATGTGCACAATTACTATTGTATATTTAAACAATGTGCACTATTACTGTAGTATATTTTTACAGTGTGCACAATTAGTGAAAAATATTTTTACAATGTGCAGACTTTTGTATATTTATACAATGTGCACAATTACTGTAGTATATTTAAACAATGTGCACTATTACTGTAGTATATCTTTACAGTGTGCACAATTAGTGAAAAATATTTTTACAATGTGCACAGACTGTTGTATATTTATACAATGTGCACAATTACTGTAGTATATTTAAACAATGTGCACTATTACTGTAGTATATTTTTACAATGTGCGCAGTTACTGTAGTATATTTATATAATATGCACAATTAGTGAAAAATATTTTGACAATGTGCATAGACTGTTGTATATTTATACAATGTGCACAATTACTGTAGTATATGTACACAATGTGCACTATTATTGTAGTATATTTACACAATGTGCACTATTACTGTAGTATATTTATTAAATGTGCACAATTAGTATAACATATTTTTACAATGTGCATAGACTGTTGTATAATTATAAAATGTGCACTATTACTGTAGTATATTTATACAAGGTGCACTATTGCAGTAATATATTTACACAATGTGCACAGACTGTTGTATAATTATACAATGTGCACAATTACTGTTTTATATTTACACAATGGGCATTTACTGTAGTATATTTTTAAAATGTGCACAGTTATTGTAGTATATTTATACAATGTGCACAATTAGTGAAAAATATTTTACAATGTGCACAATTACTGTATTATATTTACACAATGTGCACTATTACTGTAGTATATTTATATAATGTGCACTATTACTGTAGTATATTTGTACAATGTGCACAATTTCTGTACTATATTTGCACAATGTGCACAGTTGCTGTAGTATATTTACAGGAAGTGCACTATTACTGTACTATATTTACACAATGTGCAGTTACTGTAGTATATTTACACAATGTGCACAATTAATGTAGTATATTTATACAATGTGCACAATTAGTGTACATATTTTTACAATGTGCACAATTACTGTAGTACATTTAAACAATGTGCACTATTACTGTAGTATATTTTTACAATGTGCACAATTAGTGAAAATTATTTTTACAATGTGCACAGACTGTTGTATATTTATACAATGTGCACAATTACTGTAGTATATTTACACAATGTGCACTATTCCTGTATTATATTTTTACAATGTGCACAGACTGTTGTATATTTATACAATGTGCACAATTAGTGTAATATATTTTAACAATGTGCACAGACTTTTGTATATTTATACAATGTGCACAATTAATATTGTATATTTACACAATGTGCACTATAACTGTAGTATATTTTTACAATGTGCGCAGTTAATGTAGTATATTTATACAATATGCACAGACTGTTGTATATTTATACAATGTGCACTATTACTGTAGTATATTTACACAATGTGCACTATTACTGTAGTATATTTATTAAATGTGCACAATTAGTATAACATATTTTTATAATGTGCATAGACTGTTGTATATTTATAAAATGTGCACTATTACTGTAGTATATTTATATAATGTGCACTATTACTGTAGTATATTTGTACAATGTGCACAATTACTGTATTATATTTGCACAATGTGCACAGTTGCTGTAGTATATTTACAGGATGTGCACTATTACTGTACTATATTTACACAATGTGCAGTTACTGTAGTATATTTACACAATGTGCACAATTAATGTAGTATATTTACACAATGTGCCCAATTAATGTAGTATATTTATACAATGTGCACTATTAGTATACATATTTTTACAATGTGCACAATTACTATTGTATATTTAAACAATGTGCACTATTACTGTAGTATATTTTTACAGTGTGCACAATTAGTGAAAAATATTTTTACAATGTGCACAGACTTTTGTATATTTATACAATGTGCACAATTACTGTAGTATATTTAAACAATGTGCACTATTACTGTAGTATATTTTTACAATGTGAGCAGTTACTGTAGTATATTTATATAATATGCACAATTAGTGAAAAATATTTTGACAATGTGCATAGACTGTTGTATATTTATACAATGTGCACAATTACTGTAGTATATGTACACAATGTGCACTATTATTGTAGTATATTTACACAATGTGCACTATTACTGTAGTATATTTATTAAATGTGCACAATTAGTATAACATATTTTTACAATGTGCATAGACTGTTGTATATTTATAAAATGTGCACTATTACTGTAGTATATTTATACAAGGTGCACTATTGCAGTAATATATTTACACAATGTGCACAGACTGTTGTATAATTATACAATGTGCACAATTACTGTTTTATATTTACACAATGGGCATTTCCTGTAGTATATTTTTAAAATGTGCACAGTTATTGTAGTATATTTATACAATGTGCACAATTAGTGAAAAATATTTTACAATGTGCACAATTACTGTATTATATTTACACAATGTGCACTATTACTGTAGTATATTTATATAATGTGCACTATTACTGTAGTATATTTGTACAATGTGCACAATTTCTGTACTATATTTGCACAATGTGCACAGTTGCTGTAGTATATTTACAGGAAGTGCACTATTACTGTACTATATTTACACAATGTGCAGTTACTGTAGTATATTTACACAATGTGCACAATTAATGTAGTATATTTATACAATGTGCACAATTAGTGTACATATTTTTACAATGTGCACAATTACTGTAGTACATTTAAACAATGTGCACTATTACTGTAGTATATTTTTACAATGTGCACAATTAGTGAAAATTATTTTTACAATGTGCACAGACTGTTGTATATTTATACAATGTGCACAATTACTGTAGTATATTTACACAATGTGCACTATTCCTGTATTATATTTTTACAATGTGCACAGACTGTTGTATATTTATACAATGTGCACAATTAGTGTAATATATTTTAACAATGTGCACAGACTTTTGTATATTTATACAATGTGCACAATTAATATTGTATATTTACACAATGTGCACTATTACTGTAGTATATTTTTACAATGTGCGCAGTTAATGTAGTATATTTATACAATATGCACAGACTGTTGTATATTTATACAATGTGCACTATTACTGTAGTATATTTACACAATGTGCACTATTACTGTAGTATATTTATTAAATGTGCACAATTAGTATAACATATTTTTACAATGTGCATAGACTGTTGTATATTTATAAAATGTGCACTATTACTGTAGTATATTTATACAAGGTGCACTATTGCAGTAATATATTTACACAATGTGCACAGACTGTTGTATAATTATACAATGTGCACAATTACTGTTTTATATTTACACAATGGGCATTTACTGTAGTATATTTTTAAAATGTGCACAGTTATTGTAGTATATTTATACAATGTGCACAATTAGTGAAAAATATTTTACAATGTGCACAATTACTGTAGTATATTTATATAATGTGCACTATTACTGTAGTATATTTGTACAATGTGCACAATTACTGTATTATATTTGCACAATGTGCACAGTTGCTGTAGTATATTTACAGGATGTGCACTATTACTGTACTATATTTACACAATGTGCAGTTACTGTAGTATATTTACACAATGTGCACAATTAATGTAGTATATTTACACAATGTGCCCAATTAATGTAGTATATTTATACAATGTGCACTATTAGTATACATATTTTTACAATGTGCACAATTACTATTGTATATTTAAACAATGTGCACTATTACTGTAGTATATTTTTACAGTGTGCACAATTAGTGAAAAATATTTTTACAATGTGCACAGACTTTTGTATATTTATACAATGTGCACAATTACTGTAGTATATTTAAACAATGTGCACTATTACTGTAGTATATTTTTACAGTGTGCACAATTAGTGAAAAATATTTTTACAATGTGCACAGACTGTTGTATATTTATACAATGTGCACAATTACTGTAGTATATTTAAACAATGTGCACTATTACTGTAGTATATTTTTACAATGTGAGCAGTTACTGTAGTATATTTATATAATATGCACAATTAGTGAAAAATATTTTGACAATGTGCATAGACTGTTGTATATTTATACAATGTGCACAATTACTGTAGTATATGTACACAATGTGCACTATTACTGTAGTATATTTACACAATGTGCACTATTACTGTAGTATATTTATTAAATGTGCACAATTAGTATAACATATTTTTACAATGTGCATAGACTGTTGTATATTTATAAAATGTGCACTGTTACTGTAGTATATTTATACAAGGTGCACTATTGCAGTAATATATTTACACAATGTGCACAGACTGTTGTATAATTATACAATGTGCACAATTACTGTTTTATGTTTACACAATGGGCATTTACTGTAGTATATTTTTAAAATGTGTACAGTTATTGTAGTATATTTATACAATGTGCACAATTAGTGAAAAATATTTTACAATGTGCACAATTACTGTATTATATTTACACAATGTGCACTATTACTGTAGTATATTTATATAATGT